>NC_047679.1:20183346-20403346 GCF_011762505.2 Arvicanthis niloticus
AAAGGACACATGCTCCACTATGTTCATAGCAGCCTTATTTATAATAGCCAGAAGCTGAAAAGAACCCAGATGTCCTTCAACAGAAATGGATACAGAAAATGTAGTATATTTACACAATGGAATATTACCTAGCTATTAAAACAATGAATTTGAGAAATTCTTAGGTAAATGGATGGAACTAGAAAATATCATCCCGAGTGAGGTAATCCAGTCACAAAAGAACCCACATTGTATGAACTCACTGAAAATTGGATATTAGCCCAAAAGCTCTCAATATCCAAGATACAACTCACAGACCACACGAAGTTCATGAACAAGGAAGACCAAAGTGTGGTTGCTTCGGCCCTTCTTAGAAGGAGTAACAAAATTCTCATGGGAGCAAATATGGAGACAAAGCATGGGACAGAAACTGAAGGAGGGGCCATCCAGAGACTGTTCCACCTGGGTATCCATCCCTTGTGCAGTCACCAAAGGTAGATGCTGATGTGGATGCCAGGAAGTACATGCTGACAGGAACCTGATATAGCTGTCTCCTTAGATGTCTGCCAGAGCATGAAATATACAGTGGTGGATGCTCACAGCTAACCATTGAACTGATCATGGTGTTCCCAATGGAGGTTTGAGAAAGAAGACTGAAGGAACTGAAAGAGTTTGTGACCCCATGGGGAGAGCAACCATACCAACCAACCAGAGCTCCCAGCCTGGGAGCCCATAGGGAGGAACCCATGGCTCCAGCTGTATACTTAGGGGAGAATGACATTGTCAGGTAAAGGTGGGTGAGGAAGTCCTTGGTTCAATGAAGTCTGGACACCCCAGTGTGGGGGAAATTGTGGGTAGGGAAGTGGGAGTGGCATATCCTCATAGAAGCAGGAGGAGGGGGGATGGGATAAGGGGTTCCTGGGGGAGGGGGATAGGGAAAGAGGATTACATTTTTACATCTGAAATGTAAATAAAGTATCCAATAAAAAGAACAAATAAATCGCACATGTGAGCCATAAAAAAAGAAAATTACACACACACAGACACACACACACAGAGGTGGGAAGGGGGAGGGGAGAAAGAGAAGGAGGGAGAGGGAGATAGAAAGGGAGGGGGGAGGAAAGATACACACAGAGAGATAAAGACACAAAGAGTGTGATAATTTTTTCCACTATAAGAAGAGCAAAATTATGACTTTTGCTGGAAAATGGACAAAATCAGATATTTTAAGTTAAATGAGATAAGCCAGACTCATAGAGATTTGTATCATATATTTTCTCTCATATATGAAAATCTAGATTTAAACATACATGACATAAAAATAAATGATTTCATTTCAAAAGAGGGCCAGTGAAAGGACAAAAGAGATTGCAAAATTGATGGGAGATGAATATGAGCAAAGAACAGAAACCAAGAGACAATATGAAAGTTAAGACAGGTGTTTGCGGAGAATTTTAGAGATAGCATCCATGATAATTGTCATGCCATGTGAAGAACACACGTAGAAAATATTACAATATGAAGGGAAAGAGATTGGGGTGAAAACTTATCAGTTGTGGCAACTAGCCAGCCTTGATTTTTTTCTGAAAGAGATCTTGAACTTCAGTTCTCAAGACTAGGGCTTTGCATTAAAGAGCAAGGAAAGGCTCTCAACTGCTGACAAAGAAAGTCAGCAGTTCATGGAGAAGATGGTAAATTTAATTGCAACATTTTCAAATGGATTCCATGAGTTCCTATTACTTTAAAAGCCAAATATGAAATAGTTGCCGAGCTATAGATTTTGAAATTAATTCCAGCTCTTTGCACAGGTTTGACCCTTACATTATCTTAGCTTTTCTCACGGATGAACAACATATCGTCTTCACATTTCCAAGTGAGAGGCTGATTTTGATTATAGGTCCAAGTGCACATTTCTACCTGGAGGGTATTTTTGTATGCAGATTTTCATGAAGACACATGCCAGTAAGCAACACAATGCAAATGTCCACTCCCAGCCTTAATGAGCAGTCTCTACAACATATGACAAGATTTAATGAGAAAGAAAAACATTTTTCTCCTATTCTTAACATCAAAAGAAAATGATTGTTTTTTCAAATTACCACCTGCTTTCTTCAGCTTTCTTGTCATGCAGCCTAGTCTGTTCTAAAAGTTTAAATTTTTTTCCAGGCAGGAAGCTTGGGCCCAGTAATAACATAATTGTAAAAGAAAATATAAGAGCCATCACAAACTCTACAGCAATTTCTTCTTACTTAGAACTTTAGAATCTTTTTTTTTAAATTGGGCAAAAATCATTTATTTTAAAATACTGTTCTTTTCCTTATTGTCTAAGTTCACTCTGCCCAATTTGAACAAAAACTAAACCCTCCAACAAAGTGTTAAGGCTCAGAATTTGTGTCTGCAGTCCTCACAGCATGAAATAGTTACGTGGCCAGACTTCCATTGCAAGAGAGGAAGATGTCTAAAACTTCCGTAGAATAAAAGAGATTGTAGGAGTCTTTAAAACTCTTCCCAAATTCTAAAAGCTAAAAGTGGACCAGATAATTTTCATCTTTTCCTTGACATCCCTCAGGGTTATTCTACTTCATAATTATATTAGGATGCCAGGCACAAAAATGATTGTCCTAGACAAACCTAGAAATATGGGTACCATACACATATTGCCTCTTCCTCCTTATACTGGATACAAAGTTGAGATCAAGTATTCAGAGAGAATCTAGAGAGAAGCCATGTGGCTATAGCCAGTGGTTTTTTCAAGGCATCAGTTAAATGACATCAAACGCAGCACTGAAGTATCTAGAAAACTAGCTTCAAATAAGGTGATTCTGTCCAGTAACTCCGAGCAGGATCTGGAGACATTTGGTTGTTGTGACTTATTTGAGTTAAGGGAAGAGACACTAGGAGGTAAAGCTCAAGCATACTGCTAAACATCTTACTGTAAGGACAGTCCTTACAATTAAGAATCACTCTCCCACTAAGATCAGCAATTCTAAGGCTGAAAAATCCTGAATGAGAGCAAGCAGAAGCTATAGCAGTAGGTAGGACGGGGCTCATACCCATTCCAAAGTATATTTGCATGGTACCTATTCCTGATGAGTAAAGCAAACAAGACTCAGTCTCACAAGTTGGGCAAAGTGAATGTGCCATCTCACCCCAGTTGCTACTGAACAGAGAAGTTAGTATCAGACTCTTATTACTATGTATGTTCAAGTTACATTTCTAAATAGTCTAGAAGATTTCCTTCGGTGGTTTATTACTCTCAACAAACTATTTGAGTTATTGATGTAAATGTGGAAGAGAAGGAACCTTTGGACATTACTTCTTCATGTCACACTGTCTGACTACCCTAACGAGCATCTCTACATACAAAGTGAGAAAAGCAAGACATGACTTCTGGCATCTTCTTTCAAAGGGTGACTTTAATGTAGTCTATCCCAACCAGACACATTTCAAATGAAAAGTTTAGGGACTTGCCTCTCTGATGTACAAAACGAAGATTGGTGATTCTACATACAACCCACTTTCAAATATGCACAGACACGGATACAAGAAACTTTGTTTATCGTCAACAATTGCTTTTTAATTAATACTTTCTTCAGACAAATTGTCTATGTGACTCATGTTGAAGAGAGAGAGAGAGAGAGAGAGAGAGAGAGAGAGAGAGAGAGAGAGAGAGAGAGAGAGAATGTTCTTGCAGCCAGAAGAGTTGTTGGCAGAAAGCTGACATTCCATTCCATTCCTGGTTGACCAGCCTACACAGAAATTTAACTCCAAAGGGTGACTGGTGACTTAAAAAACCTCTCCCAGTCCTAAATGAAGCACTAAACCACATCTGAGTAGCAACTAGGGTGGTATATATTAAATAGGCCCTAATAATAAATATATAAATCAGTGTATATTAAAACCATATAATTTTGATTAGATATTTTATTTGTGGATAAGTATCTTCCCACGTTAGTATTTCCTATAAATCATCAGAATGACATTTATTCCTCACATCTTGTCAGAGATTATTTTGGTCAGGGCACGTTTTTATCATAAAATGATAAATATTAATTAAAAGCTGGGAACAGATTTTTCAGACCAATGTCAGTAGTTTTCTAGAGTACCTTGAATTTTCAACAAGAAACTCCTTTGTCTATCAATTACACAGCTGAAGAAAATACTTCAGTACAAGATACTCTGCTTTGATCAGAGAGTAGAGAGAAACTATGTAGATCATCAGGGAAGTAAGTTAATAGCCACGCTGATGTCTACGACTTTCGACCATTAAGACCTCTTCGATTTACACAAACTCATCAGGAATTAGAAACATTCATGCGTCATCATCATTTACATGTTATCTCATTACTATAACAAATTATAACATATATCTTTTTAAAGCCAAAATTAAACAGGCAGATTTATCAAAATATGAAGTTGATTTTCCCACAAAATCATACAATCCACTACAGTATTTTATTATCTTAGAAGTCAAAAATCAGCACCATTTTGGATCAAGCATAGCCCATTGCTTGTTTTGACACTATATTATTTTATCTCCAGTGTTTTAAAGTTTTATTGACACAGCCACAACTCCTTTGGGTATTGTCTGCACTCATCTCGATCAAGCATAGCCCATTGCCTGTTTTGACAAACAAAGTTTTATTGGCACACAGATACAACTCATTCATCTATTGTCTATCATTTTCAACCTAAATGTAGAGATGAGTAGCTATCGCAGATTCTCTCTTCTGGAAAGCTGAAACTATTTATTTTTGAATATTTATAGAAGTACTTTACTGACCCTTGCCTTACATCCCTGGACCTCTTTTAAAGGACATTTTATACAAGAACATTTGTATATATAATTAACAATCAAAAAATGTTTTTCAAGCATAGCAACAAATTTACGAAGGATCAAAAAGCAAGAACTCACGATTTTACCAAAAATGTTTTTAAAACATACTGACTCTACAAAGCATTAGTTTAATCCATTGCTCTATGCATATATAATATTCACACAGGGTTTGAATGGTATATACATTTTTTGATGCAAGAGTGTTTTGATTTGCTATGACGAGTGTTTATAAACACTGGAGATAAAATAATATAGTGTGTAGCTATGGTAAAGTACTTGTAATCACTGTAATATAGCCTCCATGTCAAAGATTTTGTCTATAACCAAAGTAGATTACCAGAACAAAGTAATATATAGACAAGGTACACATGGTTCTCTACATTTATTATTACAAATCAATTGGAATGCCTTTGATCTCCAAGCCAGTTTGGCCAGTTTCTTCCATGTGTCTACTCTCATTGTAACATTAAATCTTCAATTCAAATTTTTGGTCTATGAATACAGCTTTCAACCATTCCTGTTTTGATTATCTAGCAGATAATCATCTCTGTCTTGAGTCTTATGCTTTTCTGTATAGCCTGGATGCCAAGGTTAGCTACAGAAACCATTCTAGCCATCTGTTGTTTGATGGCAATGAATCAGTGTTTATTGCTAATCAATATCAAACCAAACTCCCCTTCCTCATGTCAGATGTGAAGAACATTGGCATAAAATACATAAATATGCAGACTAGACATAATCACTGAGTGACTTCAGAAACTTCCACTTATGGTTTACGCTCCACTCTTCTTCTTAAATCTTGTTTTCAATCTGAGCCAGTTGATACTACCTCCTCTCTCATAGAGAAACCTACCAGAGGTTCATGAGAACCACCATGGGTCTAGTGACCATCTGTTGAGTTTAACTCTCAAACTTACCATGTGAAATACCAAACACTGCTCATACCAAGATTTTACTGTCTACAATACCTTTTCCACAGAAACATCTAAACTTTATCCAATTTTCTAAATCATGAGCCAGTTGATGACTTCAGAATTTGACATATAGCCTTTTGGAAACTAGAGGACAGATTAGTTTGAGTTAATTTATATGATTATCTTGGGTGATAAGAAACAAGATACTTATGAAAAAGCTTGAGAAATTGGATCCTCCACCAGGCTTCCTTTGCTTTTGTCAGTCAACATATCAGCATCATGACCTAATTCAAGAAGCTTCCCAAATTTATTACTTCCCTTTAGTCATTACCAGTCGTCTCTTCACTAGCCATCCTACCCTCCCAACTCTACTTTCCAGAAGCAATATCAATGAATTTTCTCTCCATTCATAAAACTAGCCTATCTCAAAGAATGTTTCAATTAAATATATCTTATCAGAAGTGCAATGCTGACATTCTAACAGCCACTGGATGGTTTTTGTGAGTCCCTTGAGTACCCCATAGTAGTCATTTTTTGGATATGTAAATCCCTCTAGTTTTTACTTTGTCATATTTACCTTTATGGGTAAGCACTAATGTCACATGTCTTCTGGTGAAGCCTCCCCTAATACTCAGAGTCCAATATGTACTTCCAGGTCTAAAAAGACTCTGGATGTGTAGGTTCTTGGTTAAAATGTTATAGTTTGTTTTCTATGTGTATCTCCTCCCTTCATTTGGTTCTTTTGAAAGCAGGGGAAGCTACTCCTTAAATTGTAGTTCTACAGCTATTACCACATGTAGCCTTCATCAGGGGTTATGGGGAACATGTATTTATGATAGGAGAATGGAAGTCCAGGGGTTCAGAATTTCAGCATGGTTTATCACTGGTTGACATGAGTGAGCACTGGTGCTTTGGGAAAATCTGTGACAAAATATGTCTGGGCCAACATGGCATGAAGCCTGGGCTTAGAGAAAAAAAAAAAGACAGGTTGTAAAGTTCCACAGTGTCACTGGGAAACATCGGAAGACGTGTACACAATTGTAATATCATTTCCTTATGACAGGTAAGGAATTCACCCTGACAGCAATAGCTGATGAATGAGCATATTCTAGACCTGTGTAGTTTCACAGTTGTCCTCAGAATGGCCTCCAGATACCAAGAAGGCAGTTTGTTCTTGTTCTTTTTTGGATATCTTTCTAGAATTAAAAAGAATGTGTGCCAATATGTAGGTAAGATTTGAACAGAAAATTGTGGTTTATGCTTTAAATACCCTTGGAAGAACAAATAGTATGTGTTTGTGCGTGCGTGTGCTTGTGCATGTGTATGTGTGTGCGGTATTTTCTTTTGCTATCTATTGTGTGTTTAATCCCAAGCTGATGAGAAGAGAGGGATTCTACTTTTTAAAAAGGGCTTACTTGTCTGGAAGCCTCATTAACATATGAAGCTCAAACTAAGTGCATGTGTACCACTTGTTTGTGCTCTACTAACCTACACAAAATTCCAAGCAAATACTGTGAGATGGAGCAAAAGGATTTTCTTCCTGAAATTGAGCACCTGATCCTGTCAAGGTTAACCTGCAAAGTGATCCCTTCCTGGCCAATATCTTGCTTGTCCCATGAGCCATTTGTAAACTATATTCCTCCAAATGCACTATCTTTGAAATGCCTCAGAAGGAACAGCAACCTTAGCCTAAAGAAATCCCTTTTACAGTATCATATTCATACTCTGCTATTATTTTCTGAATGCCAGCTGTTCCTAAACATGAAGATCGTGGTCTAAAAGTTATTTTTCTCATTTTTTAGCACTATGAATACTTGAGGCTCAATAACTAAGTGGAGTGGTGGGACTCATTCTAAACATTACAAGGTTGGCGGCATACCTTGCCTCTACTTTCTCTGTATCATTACTACTCCTACCACAGTTGTGACAGCAAAGATGTCTAAAAGCATTACAAAGGCACCATAGGAAGAGGAAAATCGTCCTCTACCTTTTCAGCCCACTCTGAGAAGCACTGGTCCAAAGGATGGCATTTCACTGGGAGCCAGACTCAAACATCCCCACAAGGTGGACTTGTATATACAACAGAGTTCATTCAATAAAATCACCTACCGCACACAACACACACTCTGCATTCCACACACATCAAATGTAGTCCTAAAACCAAGGTGACACGAAGTCTCAAGGAAGATTTATTCCAGTAAATCCCCTTACAAGAGACTGTCAAACAGTAAGGCAAATACCATGACACTTCCTTCATTTCTTTCTTCTTTTTGTTCGAAATTATCCAAATGGAAAGCATAACTATCCTGGAAGCAAATCGCAGAACCACTTGTTGCCATAGAAACAGAGCCAGAGTGTATTTCCTCTACCCTTGTGAGTTCACAGTGCAGGCTCCTAGTGCCACCTGACTTGGTTTTCTAATAGCTTGAACAGAGGAATCCAAGCGTCCAAGCACTGAAGTTAAGGGAAAAAACCCTTGATTACTAACAATGATAAGCATTTAAATACATACATACTCTTCACTCTTAAAGGGGCTTTGTATTTAAAGAACATCATGCACAGGGGGCAAGGGGGTGCACTAACTCTGGGGGCTCTTTGTAGATTCTCCCAGTCATTTTGAGATGAAAGAAGATCCAGTAATACAAGTAAAAGTTATTAAAAAGTGAAAGGCAAGGATGTTGAAAATCTAGTCATCTGGACCCTCAGCTTTGTTTTCCTCAGCCTCTGTCTGCAGTATCTTCCACATCTTGTGCCCATGTTACCTCTCTGATTCCCTTTTTCCAGGATCCCCATCAGCTTGTTAATAATTTGCTGCACTGCCGTGACATTCCTTTACATATCTAAGTGACTGGAGAGTCCAGTGGAAGGAAGTAAAAAGAAAACACTTCCAGTTGATTTGAGAGGATCTTTGTCAGTTGACACTTAAAGGAACAAAGTCAAAGCATAACAGAAGAAATTCACACAAAAATTTAGAAAAGCAAAAAAATACAAATTATCATCAAATTCAGACTTTCTGGATAGAGTTTGAAGTTTAGTATAAACATAGTCTGAAGTCCTCCATGTCCCACTGATTTGCTTAAAGTGCACTCATTAAAAAAATACTCACTGTCTACTCTGTGCAGGTAGGTATATGGCAGGTTAGAACAACACACCATTTTTCTATAATGTTTGAAAGTCTACACAATAGTTTTGTACTCATAACCTAATCAAAGAAATATCCAAAAAATGTGTTCAGGTGTTAAAGGTCCTAAAATATAAAAGCGACTCATCTAACTTTTATTTCTGTTATGGATTATTTATGTATATTTTACAACCAATTCCATTTAGAAAGATACCTCAGAAGAACACATGCCTCTAAACAATAAACCGTTTAAAATTTCAGTTTTTAAATGTTGAATATTGCACTCATTCAAGAAGCATGATAGTGAATCAGAGTTTTGCTCTAGGGAGATTTTGTCATGGAAGTAGGCATTTCCACATAAGAACTTCCCTCTATGACTAGTGCTTTGAGGTCTGTCCAAGGCAGGAAGCCTACTGAGTTAAGAGCAATAGCAAAGCAAACCACGCAGAAGCTAAATGAGATTGACAATTATTTTTTAGCTCTGCAAAGTTGCCACTGGCAAGATCTCCAAAGTGACTCCTCACTGGTGCACTCCAAAGTTTATGTTAGAGGTGCTTCAATGTAGGCACCAGCAAAGCACACTCAGGCAGGAGCAAATGAACACACACATGTGTTTTACAAAATTTAAGGATGTTGCTAGATATTCCCAATTTCAAATTAGTAAACGTCTTTTGGGTGGCTCAACTTCAGTATGTTCTTGCTCTCATGGAGAACTCAGCCATGCAAAACTGTTTCTTGAGATTTCTGGGCACTTGAGAGATGCTTGGGATTTTGTCAGAGAGGCTGAGGGTTGTGGTAGATGGGAAAGGAACAAAAACACTGTGTGTGGTATGTTTGTTTGTTGTTTGTTTGTTTTGTTTTGACCATTTTGATGTGCTGAAGAAGTTCATGTAGAAGACTTGACTTGTCTCAAAACTGCTTGTGGAGGAAGCGACAGTCTTTTTCAACTCTTCAAAACTAAGCTACATGAGTTACATGATAGCCTCCCAAGCCTTAAAAGTATATGACTCATAAATCTACTTATTTTGTGTATTTCTAAGAAAAGTAAGCAAGTTATATGTCAGCTTTTAGTTTTGGTAATGTTTATATTTCAAGACGGGTTAATAGTATGTCTTCCTGACAAATCTCTTGTGGTGCTTGCACCCCAGGTATTATTTCATCTTCTTTCCTTGGCTCTGTCTCACGCTGTTCCAGAAGCCAAAAGAGCCATTTCTTGAAGGTTCATTTCAGAAATTGACAGTCTCACATGTAGCTTTCCAAAATGAAGCTCATTTTCTATAAAAGCACTCGTGAACTAGAAGAGATAAAACACTTTCTTCAGAGCAGCAGTACTAAAGAAAAAAAGACAAGGGGCGTCTAATATTCTTGTCTTCAAATAAGCAAAGAGTATAATATTTTCTAAAGACAATAACCACCTGATTTTTTAAAAATAAAATATATTTTCCCCCTTGAAGAGGCTTTCCAACAATCTGGCATTTTATTTCATTAGAGGCTTTCCTATAGTGAGTTTCCACATGGGCTCGTGCTGGCAAGAATCACAGAATGTGGTTTTCAGTTTTTGGAGTTGATTAGGCTGATGCTGTTTCATTTACTGATGGGATAGCCACTCGCAGCTGGAAGTCCTACTTGTAAAGCCTCAATTTCCATTTCCATGTGAAACAGATGGTTCTATGTTGGAGTAACTTAGGAAGCGAGCACATCTAAGTCCACCTTGCCATAGGAAAGACTTCATTGCACAGGCCAGAAATTATGTAAAATGTCTGTTATTCAGTATGTAGCCCTCAATTCCGTTTTTCTCATAGCTGGAACCATCTCAGGTAATGGGTCAATAGTTACTTAACCTTGGTTGGAATAGAAACTCATTGTCTTCTTAAACACACTTTTTTTTCAAGCACAACATAGAGATTCATCAGATCTTTATTATAAATATGAACAACAACACTTGGTCTCATATGAGTTTTCTGGGCCTATATTCCCTGATTGCCCACTGGACCAAATTCAATATATTGACTGAACGTTGAAGATGAACCACATTCTCCAAGGTGGTGGAAGAAATTCCTATGTTTACCAAATGGAAATTCCATCATTTGCTTTCCAGGTCATCTTTTGAAAATAGCCACAGAAAGAAATAGGATACGTTCTTATGGGATCCAAAATCTAAAGTACTTTCACAGATTCTGCAGAATGAAAACAAAAGAAATTGTGCTCTTC
Organism: Arvicanthis niloticus; assembly: GCF_011762505.2. Classification (NCBI taxonomy): domain Eukaryota; kingdom Metazoa; phylum Chordata; class Mammalia; order Rodentia; family Muridae; genus Arvicanthis; species Arvicanthis niloticus. The sequence goes on from NC_047679.1 coordinate 20,194,409, forward strand.
CACTGGAAATAATGGCTGCTTTAAACAGGACTAGACTCTTTGGTGACCTATTTGTAATCCTACAAAATTATTGTGACACATAGGATGATTACTGATAAGGAGTACTTTAGGGGCTTTAAGATTATAAAGATTACTTTATAAGGAGTTCCTACTCCTTATAAAGTGACTGTCCAGAACAGTAGCAGATGATATGATTACACTCATATAAATATTGCCAATGACTTCCTTACCTCAGTAGCAAAGGGACAAAACTGAGATGGTAAAGTTTATAAACAGAGCAGTGATGGGGAAATATGCAACTTGGAAAAATGAAAAATGCATTTATAAGTCCTTATGGCTAATAAATCAAAATTTGGCAGATTTGTGCTATTTTGATGTTCACATGGCAACTGAAATTATTTTGCTCTTTTTCATCTACCCTCCTGATACTATCATCTCTCTGATTGTAGTTTTCACCTCCTCTTAAAGTGTGGTGGCTTTTGGAGGCAGAGGGTTGTGTGAATTAAGAATACAGAAGCCTAGATTCTTCTATATGAACATATGTATGTAGGAAGGACATGTATGAGAGGTCACTTAAAATCTTTGACTCTATTTTCAAACTTAGAAATTTCGATACTTATTGTTTTGGAAGAATCAAATGAAGTGGTGTATGTGAATCTCTTTAAAAATTCTAACCTGTAGTTATGATCTACAAACAGTACAGGAGTTAACACTCAACTGCAGTCATTTCAATTTATAAAACAAACAATTTGTATAAACTTTCAACCACCAGTAATAAAATATAATATTAGAAATTGTGCCATTTAAAACTGTAGAATCATGTGTAATGTGCTTTTTCAAATATCAAAATAGTCAAGACTTTTAAGTAAAAAATTTAGACATTTTGACTGTTAAAAGAAATCAGGAAATGAAGTGAGAAAAATACTTTGTTCCTGCATATGAACAGTATGAAAATAGTAAGGATGTCAGTTCTCTTTAGTTTTTGTATATTTGGTATAATTTAATCAAATTACCAATAGATTATTGGTCATGAAAGTAAATTAGAAAATAATCAAGAATGGACAAGATTTTCTTGAAAAAAAATAGGTAGATAGAATTGTACTACCTAGAAACTGTGACAAGGATAATGGAAAAGACAAAGAAAATTTCAAAGCAAGTTGGAATTTACCTATAGACCTTGACATCTTGGAATGAAGAACTTCAACTACCCTGTCAAGTTGACTAGTGGCAGAGACAAGGGGTAGAAACCTACACCCAAATGACTATTTGTTGCCTGCCACAAAGAACAAAGGCATTGCTTGAAAATGGAAACATATCTATTGCCACGGTATAGTTTGGAAAATCTATACCAAGACAATGAAGTAGATCTGGGCTGAATTTCTAGTGCTCATGACTGACATTTTTACTATTTGATAGAGTTTGCACCAATGATGGAAGGAAACAGTATTTGGTATGAAACATTAGGTATGAAAACACAAACATCAAACTGCCATTACAAAATACAAGCCTGAACATTTCCTAAATATTTGGCATAATTTAATAAAAAAATAAATGCTGTGCTCATTATACTCAATTATTACATTATGTATATTATGTTCAATATGTTACATCTCAAAATAGAAAAGCTTTCTAGGGGTTCAAAAATGAAAAGCATGAGTATTCGATGAACAATAAATCTGTATGTGCACATAGGTCCCCTCCCCCAATATTTTCTTCTTTTTTATTCTTAAAATGGGGTTAATAGTACATAGCAGAATTCAGTAATAAGCTTTGATGTTCATTCAAACATATAAGATAAAATAGAGATTTGACAATAGCTGGCTGATATTGTTATTAACAGGTAGAAACAATGGCTATAGGAAGCACTGCTAGAAACTCTTCCACAGCCCCTGGGTCTACTGTAAATGTCTCCCAAGAATGTGAGGGGTCTGACATTTTATCCTACTTGCAAGCCAACATGTCATCCTGTCACAGTTTCACAGATAATGGCAAAAGACATGATCCACTTGACTCAGAGATGAAAGGACAATTACTCACAGCAATGCCCAGCAGCCAGAGTTTCATCATTTTCTCCATTTCCTACAAGGTGACCTAAAGATCTGGCAACAGCTGCTCACATGCTCATGGATTTCATTACAAGTGATGAATCCTGACGTTATGGAACTGAAATCTTATAACAGGTGGTAGCCCTGCCTAACCTTTGTACCCAAGGGAGACATTCACTTTTATTAAACTGGATAGCAAACAAACCTACCTTAAGTCATCTTTAGTTCAGTGTCTGGCCAAAGGAGTGTGCTGGATCCCCAGCACAGTGTAGGCGAGAAGTGCAGGGCACAGAAAGGATTACAGATGGTGGCATAAATGTCCCTGCCTCATGTTCAGCATACATTTTCTGAAGACTCAGTAGAACTGAGTCCCAGTCACAGACCACTGATTCACTAATACCTTTATTGGCTTTCCCTCTGTGTCTTTTTCATCCCCATATTCCCCCAGTGTGCTACTAGGATTGTCTCCCACACAAGATGCCTGTATTCAATTTTTGTTGTTATGTATAGTTATGGAAAAACTGAAACAAGACAAATAAAGAAATGAATTTATGTTGAATTTCCAGTGTCCATGACTGGAAATTTTATTATGTGAAAGGTTGACTTGGCCTCAAAATGGAAGGAAATCATATTTGATATGAGATATTATAGTAGGAAAACATAATCTTAGGCTGGCAAGATAGATAAAAAGGTAAAAAGCTTTACCTGCTGAGTCTGAAGATCTGATTTCAATCCCCAGGACAGATGTGGTGAAAAGAACTGACTTAATGCAAACTCTTATTATTTGACCTCTATGCATGTGCATACCCAAAGACACAAATAGATATACACACATACACACAAATAAATAAATAAGATAAATAAATTTTAGTTTAAAATGTTAACAAAAAGTAAACAATCTTTTCAGTAACAGAATGGTTCATGATTCAGTGTTATTTCAATCACTCAAATCTTGATTCTTCTGGTTTCCTACTTGACTTAAAACAAGATGACCATAAGCATGATGGTGTCCAACCTTCTGCAAGAGATTCAATAGATTTACTGAAGACTTTAGCAAGGCTGCAGGCCAGGAAATGAGCTCATTCTTCAGAAATATGCCTCGGCAGGCTGCCACTCTTATACTTTGAAATGCAACAGGGCAAAAATAAGGAGTTGGTTTGGCATAAGCCAATGAATCAAAAAACCCATGTGGGTAAACATACAAATTGCTTGTCGGTTACTTGTGCTGAGTAAAAATGCCTGATTCAGCATGTCTGCCTTTGGAAGGCCCCATATAGCAAACAATATCCAAAACTGTGTGTTGTGAAGTGATGTCAACTATCTTTTTGTTGTATGAAAAGCTACAACATTTCTAAAAATTTACTTTCTTCATTAAATGATAGTGTTGTTATCTACATATCATGATTTCATTGTAAGGGTTATATATGGCTGTATACATAAAAATACTATGCCACAGGCCGGGATGTTTTTCTTTAAGCAAGTATTTACTGAGCATTGGTTATCCCTTATGCTTTGTTTTAAAAGTCTAAGATACAACCAAAACAACATTACATAACAATTCCTAGTCCCATGGAGGTTACATTGTGAAAAAAAGGAAATAGCTAATCAAGAGTAAGTGATATGTAAATATTTTGGATGTCAGACGGTGATAAATACTAAGAGAAAATAAAAGGCAGAGCAGGATAGTGAAGCATCAGGAGGAAGTGGGATGAAGAAAGTCAGGACAGGTCACATTAAATGAAGTCATCAGAGTAGGTAGGTCTCCCTGAGGTTGAGATTGAAAAGGATATAGATATATCTGACAGTTATCATGGGTTCCATTTGTTGCTGTTGCGATAAAGTAAGTATAATGTTAAAGTCAATTATGATATTTTTAATTTCTCAGTGCACATACAACTTCAAATTGTAGTACAATATAGTATATTATGGGTCAATAAAATTATGCATGAAACAACAAAGTACATATCTAATTTTAAAAGACATTATTGGAATAAATAAATAAAGTCAATGGCTATCTGAGCTGTGTTCAACATCAGATTACCATAGTCCTTCTATTTGAAAAAAGGAAAAAAATATATTATTTGCAAAGCAGGATCAAATAAAACATATAGTATAAGATGCACCCAAAATCAACTCAAAGAGAAAGAAGGAAATTGGAACACGGATGTATGGAAGAGATAAGAGTGCTACTGAAACAGATACCAATATAGTTCCACACACATTAACTACAACTAGCCATCTGCAAATTTGCTTTATAATTTGAGTATATTGCAGTGCCCATAAAAAGAAGAATATGCACCAAGTGCCACTGAGGTTTATTTTGTTAAGATTTATTTTTATTAATCTATGTGTAGGTGTATGTGTCTGCATGTGCATATGTCCACATGAGTGTAGGTGCCTGTGGAGGCCAGAACTGTCATAGCTCCTGGATCTGAAGCTGAAGTTATAGATTCTTGTGAGCCAATTAACATGTGTGCTGTGAACTGAACTTAGGTTTTCTAGAAAAGCAACATATCCTCCTAACTATGGATCCATCTCTCCGGACCCTCAATTTATTAAATATTAATTAAATTGAATTTCAGTGACAACTCTGTGATATGTACTATTATTTTTTTGAAAAGGTAAAATGGAAGTAAGGAAAAACTTGTAAATGATCAACCCATTATTTTATATGCTATATGTGTGTAATGAAATTACATGCTAAATTTGTCTTCCTGTTTTAAATATATATTATTGGGTGGTTAGCATACAAAAGAATTGGTTCCACTGTAACATTTTTCACACTCTTATCATTGTACACTCTCCAACCTCAGCTCACTGGTCTCCATTCCCTTCTCTAAATTATTCCTCTTCTGATTTCATGTCACATATATGTGTACACACATGCATGCTTGTATAAATCATCTAGATTCTCCAAATGGGATAAAACTTTGGATTTTGTCTTCTTTCCCCAAATATCCTGTCACTGCCCTTGGACTTAATCATTCAGATTCCCCCTTCTATTTCCATGTAATATATATTTTATACTTAAATATAGATTCTTAATATAAGAGGATGACAGGATTTTGTTCTACTTTCTGCCTAGTTTTAGTTTCCTGAGAAGCCCCCATACCAGTGGTAGTAGAATGTCACATTTCCACCAGGAAAACGCAGAAATTCTTCCTCTATCCTCACCCTCACTAGCAATTTGTTTTGTTTTGATTGTTAGTTTGTTTTCTTGCTTGCTTATTTGGTTTCTTAAGAATAGGCTAGATTGAGAGGGGATCTTAAAAGACATTTTGGGTTGTATTTCCTGATAGCTGATGATATTAAACATATTTTCATACAGTGGCCCTCTGTTCATTTCCTTTGCTGATTTATTGACTGATATATTTGTATTTTTGTGGATTGGATTTTTCATATATTCTATATATAAATCCCATCAGACATATACCTAATAATTTTTCCTCTACTTTGTAGGCTGCCTCTTTACTCTCTTGGCTTCATTTGCTGTTCAAAACATTTTAGTTTCATGCAACTGCATCTATCAATTCTTTTTTTTGCTCTTCACACCTGAACTTTATTTATTTATTTATTTATTTATTTAATTGGCTATTATATTTACATTTCAGATGTTATCCCTTACCTCATCCCCCCCAGGAACTTCCTATCCCATCCCTCCTCCTCCTGCTTCTATGAGGATGTGCCCCCACCTACCCCCCCCCCAACTCCTACTACATCCCCACCCTCGTAGTTCCCCACACTTGGTGTTCAGCCTTCATGGGACCAAGGATCTCCTCTCCCACCTATGCCTGACAAGGCTATTCTTCGCTACATATACAGCTGGAATCATGGGTCCCTCCCTATGTGCCCCAGGCTGGTGGTTTAGACCCTGGGGAGCTCTGGTTGGTTGGTATTGTTGCTCTCCTCATGGGGCCACAAACCCTTTCAGCTCCTTCAGTCTTCTCTCTAACTCCTCCACTGGGAACCCCATGATCAGATCAATGATTAGCTGTGAGCATCTGCCTCTGAATAAGTCAGACTCTGGCAGACCTCTAAGGAGACAGCTGTATCAGGCTCTTGTCAGCATGCACTTCCAGACATCCACATTAGCGTCTACCTTCTATCAATTCTTATTTCCCATGCCTATACCTATATCTTGAAGTGCTTCTATATGTCTTCCTGGAAAATTTTAAAGTTTCAGGCCTAATGTCAAAGTCATTGATTCATTTTGATATAATTTTTGTATAAAGTAAGAACTGTGTATTTACTTTCATTCTTTAACATGTCTGTATTTCCTGTTCTCAACATCATTTGTTAAAAGAGGTTGTCTTTTCTCAATATCCATTGTTTATACCTTCATAAAATCAAATGGCTCTACAGGTGTGGGTTTATTTTTGAATCTTTTGTCCTAGTGAATTTTCTTGAGCTTCTATAGAAAAATCTCAGTAACTTTTCTATGCACTAATAATGAAAATGCTGAAAGAGTCATCAGTTAAACAATCACATTCCTACGAGCTTCAAAAGGTAAAACCCATAAGAATAAACCTAACCAAAGAACCAAAGACCTATACGATAAAAACTTTAAATCACCAAAGGAGACACTAGAATATGGAGACTTCCCATGTTCATAAATTGGCACAATTAATATTATGAAAATGGCTACATTATCTGAACTGATCTACATATTCAAAGTGATTCCAGAATTAATATTATCAAAATTGTTATATTATCTAATGTTCTATATATTCAAAGTTATTCCCCATAAGAAAATTGAGTGACAATCCTCACAGAAGTAGGAAAGGAATACCAAATTTCAGATGCAAGTACTAAAGACTGCAAATATGCAAAATAACCCTAATTAGAACAACAAGGAATTGTCATAATACCTAATATCAACCTGCACATCTGTTTATATTTAACCACATTCCCAATTCATGGTAACCACACATTTTGTGATTTGTCTTTAGTTTTTTATTTTTTCTTGACACATGACTTATATCGAATATTCAATTATTCCCTCCAAAGACTTCAAATCTGTTCTACATTGAATGAGTGAGTATCAAATGAATTTGACTAAGGTCAAAGTATAACAGCTTCACTTTGTTCACTGGTTGTGGTGAGCAGAAATATAAGATGACCCTCAAGACCCCTACCCTTTAGTATACTGTTATTACCTTTCTTCTACAATTTTGATAGATCATGAAATAAACAGGCCAGGCTCTCCCTTAACTGAGATACCTTATATGGCCAAAGTTATAGAATGCTATTCCCATATTAATGTCATATTATCCAGAAATGGCAGTTGATCTGAGAGTCTCCTACTAGATTTGGAGAAGTAAATTTCCATATTGTGAGATCAAATGTGACATGGCCATATGACAATCAACTTTGAGATCCTCTAGAGGCTTAGAAAATCCCCTAGCTCACAGCTTGTAAGAAAGTGGGCCTTAGGAAAAGGGACATTAGCTTAAGTTCTACAATGGCAAAGAACTAAATTCAGCAAAAGGATGTTGAGCTCAAGTCCTCAATGATGCCATCTTTGTGTTCTTGTAAAATCCTGAGTGGGGAATACAATTAGCTATTCCTGAATTTCTGGCCAAGAAACTATGGAAAAACACATGCATGTCATTTTAATCAACTGGCTGTGGTACTCTGTTGTTTACCCATGGAAACTGAATATACTACACAGTTTCATTGAGATCATGCTATATTCATCACCACAGAGAAGATTCCGGATGCTGAAAGTTTTCATTGTACTTCCTTTGCATTAATCTAATTATTTTACATGCTTCCAATCTGTGTTTCCCATGCAACTTACCATGGGGACTAGAACACAATCATAAGAGCTAGCTTACTTGAGCTTGACTCTCAATGCTGCTTCTCAAAAGCTACATAGTTATCAGTAAATCATTACTTCTATATGTCTCAGTGACCTCCTTTCTAAAATGGAGGTAATAATAGTTTCTACTTTTATTGGATTGTTTAGTCAGAGTCAGTTAAGTTCTACTCTGGTGATCGATCCATGGCCATGAAACTTTGGCGGCTTCATACAATAGAAATATTTAGTGTTGCTGTAGATTTTAACTAGATCTGAGGTGGGGCTTCTGCTTCTTTAGTTGCCCATGCACTGTCCCTGATGAAGACCACATCCAAATTGAGTTGTCTCATAGAGCACTTAAAGCTAGAGAGTCAGTTACCACCTTGGCCAAGAAGTAGTAAACATGGCTGCTTTTTAGACACCATGCTGCAAAACTGATCAAATGATCCAATCTCATGCATGTGGGTTAGGAAACACAGAGAGGAGACTGTCTTGTGGAAATCTTCCCAGTTACTAGTCATCAGACTTTTTAGGAAGAGTAAAAACTAGAGTGGAATAGCTGGAGATGAGTAAGTTTAAGAGTTGCAATAAAAAAAAAAAAAACATTGAAGATGTAATGAAACGTGGTCATGAAATGACAGAGACAGAAAGTACAGTTTGGGCTGTTCTCTGCCTATTACCTGTGTAAATGCAGGGCATGCCTGTGTTTTCTACATCTATATCCTAAATGAATGGCACATTTTCTAGGCACATAGCAGCAGCTCAAAGATGTCTTGCTTACTAAATGGCTGCTTTATTAATAAGGTGATAGAGTAGGCAAACCTCCTCTTTGCCTAGACTTTTCCAAAGTACAGGTTGCTTTTTTTTTCCAGACAGGGTTTCTCTGTGTAGCACTGGCTGCCCTGGAACTCACTCTGTAGACCAGGCTAGCCTCGAACTCAGAAATCCGCCTACCTCTGCCTCCCAAGTGCTGGGATTAAAGGCATGCATCACCACTACCCAGCCCAGATTGCTTCTTTAATATTGCAGCCAGGCTTTGAAAGTATATTTCAAGGATGATGAAACAAGCAAATTATCTTGTGTACAGGACAGCTCAGCAGAACCTTATCAAGAAAACTACATTCCTGTCTCATAGGTAAGGGATGACACTGAAAGATGTGATTGGAGTTTAGATCCCTGCAGTCACCAAAGCCTTCTTAATACAAGCTCTGTTGGATAAAACCCAGAAACCCCTGTCAAAGAGAAATAGATCAGGTATAAGCAGAAATTGCTGGAAAAGACACCTTTTAGACAAAGAACAGCTCAGAGGCAGGAGGGAGGCTGGAGGTGGGACAGTAACATCTCTAGGTGTCAAAATATTTTCTCTATTTAATTGCCGACTTTCAAGGGAGGAAATTAGCACAAAGCTGCTTTTTTAATTTAGGGTGCCTTTTTCATATTTTCTTTAAAATCTATTATTTATGACACACAAAAGGAACTAGGGTCATACAGAAAGTAACTGTGTCTCCTGGCCTTTTAGCACATGGTAGATGGAACATTTCCTTTTTGTCCTTTTAGAAAAAGGTTGTTGTTGTTTTTAAAGATGCCCCAATGTGTAAAATTGCACACATTTTATTTTTCTGAGATTTGAGGCCAAGAGATGTGACCTGAGCTGAGTCATATCCGGGTCAAAAGAAGCTGCTGCATCTCTCCACTAGAAACAGCAGTGCTTTCTTCATAAAAAAAAAAAAAAAATATCCAACTGTGTTTGTCCCAGATTAACATCAAGCCTCAGGATGATGTGGGAAAATGACCTTTGCTTTATTTGTTCGGAGTAGTAATGGTGCCCTTGTGTTTCCTTCTTCCCAACCATCTGAAATCACTTTCCAAATTTATTTTAGCAATGCTAAAGGACCGACACAAGAATGTAGCAGTGATTTTGTAGTGTAGTGAATCAATCAAGAAGAAAATGCTACAGCTATGCTGCTTGATGATTTAGTACAAATGGATCAATTGGGTTTTTCTAATGAGAAATGAGATGACATTCTGATCTCCCAGGTCTCATATGAAATACAAAGTTTGTAATTATACAGGATTTGTGTTTGAAAGCTGTGCAGAAAGAGATCTATAATGCAGTTACACCCAAGTTTTACATTTTGACTGATGTATATTCACTGTACATAGCAATGGATTTCATTAAGACATTTTTATTCAAGTCTGTGTACTTTGACCATATTTGCCATCTTATACTCTCACATTTCTTTCCCTCCTACTTGGTCCCTTTCTTACCCCTCGACAATATCACTTCTGATTTTAACACACACACACACACACACACACACACACACACACACACACACTATCTATATCTATATATATCAAGGACTCATAAATGAGAAAAAGTATGTATTGTTTGTCTTTCTGAGTCTGACTTACTTTGATTAATGCCCATAATGCCCAGTTTTACTTATTTACCAGAAAATGGCACTATTTCATTCTTCTGTATGTCTGCATAAAATACCACTGTGCATACACAACGCATTTTCTCTATCCATTCATCTGCTGACAGACATGTAGGGTGGTACTGAATCTTGGCTATTGTGAAGAGTGTTACATTAAGCATGGATATACAAGTATCTCTATGGTATGCTGATTTGAAGTCCTTCAGGACAGTAATGATATAGATGGCTCATATGATGGCTTCAGTTTCCATTGTTCGGAGAAACCTCCATGATGATATCCACAGTGCAGACTAGTTTACATTTCTTCCAACTGTAAATAAGTTCCTCTTTCCCTTCACCAGAATTTGTTATTTATTTACGTAATAAGTTGGGAGAGGAGAGGGGCTTGTGGAAGGCAAATACAGAGAGAGAGAGAGAGAGAGAGAGAGAGGGAGGGATGGAGGGAGGGAGGGAGGGAGAGAGAGAGAGAGAGATAACATTAAGAGACATTTTTGGAATAGTATGGAAACCTAATATATTAGAAACATACTACAATATATACATATATGAAGGCAATCTAAATGAAATCACTAATAATGGACAGAGTCCCAATTGGCCATTTCTTGTCTCCAAATGAAGCTTCCAGTATCAAAATTGTGTGACATCAAATTGCTGTTTATTAGTTGCTCAGAAAAATAAAAATGACAAGCAGCCATGTGAGCAGAATATATATTCAGGGTGATCAACCCTCTCCTCTCCCAACTTGGTCTTCCCACTCCAGCCTCTGCACTACATCCATAAGTATCGATTCCATTTTTCTTTCTTAAGACCTATCTGTTCCCTCTGGTCCATTACTCTATACCTATTCTCTGTGATTCTATAGATTGTAGCTTGGTTATCACTGATTTAATAGCTAATATTCACATGTAAGTGAAAGAAAACCCTATCTTTCATTCATAGTCTGGAATGCCTCACTCAGGATGATTTTGTTTTCTGGCTACACCCATTTACCTTCAAGTTTCCTGACATAATTTTAAAGGGCTGAATAACATTCCATTGTGTAGATGTACCACATTTTACCTATTTATCTATTGCATGTATATAGGACTATTGCTTGTTCACAGAACCTATATTTTTTCTTGAACAGAGAGTCCCAGTTATATTTGGTGAAGACAACATGTTTAACCAAAGCATATGCATTTGATTAAAAACAATGATCAATAACCAAAGCATATTCATTTAATTAAAAACCATGATCAAAAGCAATTTGGGGAGGAAAGGTTTATTTGGTTTGCATTTCTACATGATGGTCTGTTATTAAACAAAGTCAGGACAGGAACTCAAACAGGGCAGTAACCTGGAGGCAGAGGCTGATGCATGGTTATTGAGGAGTTCTGCTTACTGACTTGCTCCTCATGGCTTGCTCAGCCTGCTTTCTTATAGAAATAGTCCAGGTATGGCATCACCCACAATGGGGTGAGCCCTTCTGAATCAATTGCTAATTTAAAAAAATGCTCTACAGCATTGCCTCCAGCGTGATCTTCTAGAGGCATATATATATGCACATATATATATATGCATATACATACATATATATATGCATTATATTATTGGGAAGTTGCTCTTAGTGGGGGTGTTGTTTACTGGTTCCAGGGAAGACACCATGAGAAAGGAGGCAGAAGGAAAAAAGGAGAGAGAAAGAGAGAGAAAGCTTGTGCAGAGACTAGAGAAGGCGGAGGCATCTTTCTTTTTAATTAAGGTTCCCTCATCTTAGATGATTTTAATTGTTTTGAATTGACATAAAACTGTTAAACACATCCAGCTAATGGTTCTGGCAGTAAATCATGAGCAACGATGTGAGCAGATTTCTGAAAAGGCTCCTATGCTGAACCTTTAAGGGAGCTTCTCGGAAATCCATCAGAATTGTCGTTTTCTCCATTGTCTCTAAAATGGCTGTGATGGCTGTCATAGCAACAGCCATCTTGGACCATAAAATGCCATGGATGGGAAAGGTATGTTCCAGGAAGAGGAGCAAATTTCATTCCAAAGCAGATATTTGCAAAGCTCTAAGTCAGCAGGAAGTATTAACGTCTCTTTATTTTAAAACAAATTGCCATGTAGCCAATACTAACGCATCTTGCTGAGCTTTTCCTGTTCAGGACATTAAGATCGTGGGATTAATTTTACTGTGAGCCTAAAGCACACAGACATGAAAATGGAAACTAAATCACAAGTAAAAACAAAATGTACACATCACAACATATCAAAAGGCAAAGAAACAGATGTCCCAAACCTCAAACAAATATCCACAAACTATAATTAGAGAGGAGAAGGCACAGGATGTTCTTACCTGTTTATAAAATGAACAACTCTTGGCCAAACCTCCTCATTTCTTATCTTCAGTAATTGCCAAACAAGTTCGACTGCAAAGCCAAAGAATTTTCCAGTCTCTTTCCCAATTCTGTTTCTCCTTTTATTTACTGTTCATTTTCTTTAATATTTCTTTAGGAGTTTCTTAGACTTCTCTTTAGAAAATTGCCCCTTTTACTTTAACCACAAAAAGGATTGTGTACAGAAAAACACCAACATTTATAGGCAATTTCCCTTCCACTTCTTCTTACCAATCCCCCTTCTGGAAAAAAAAAAAAAAAAAAAAAAAAAAAAAAAAAAAAAAAAAAAAAAAAAAAAAAAACTTGGCTGAAAAAGAACTGGAGCAGCCATCTCTTACAGATATGTGATTCTGCAGATGCTGAAAAGAGGCATTCACATCTGAAGCCAGTCTATGTGAGCACAGCACAGTTAGAATAGCCTGCCAAGCCTAGAACAATTCCTTGGCTTCAGTACCCCTACCATTCACCTGTCTTCTTCCTTAACCTTGTTTGCCAGTGCACCACACAACCATCTTTAGAGTTCACCTGTGCTTAGAACCGTCATTCTTATAACCATCTTTGCTAATTATTGTTGTATAAGTCAGCCAGATATATGGTCTCTGACTCCTTTATACACAGTTATTGCCATGTTTTTACATATAAGTATCAAAATGTGGTTATTAAGCTACTTGGTAGTGAGATAACATGGTCTTTGCATGCAATTCCAAAATTGTCCTGTCAATGCCAGGATGAAGTAAGACACAGGAAATGAGCAATCTTTAGCTGAGAGAAATTAAATAGCTAACAAAATTTTCCCAACACAGCCTCACTGTAAGATCCAAATTTGTCTCTAGGGTAACACTGTCCAATAGAAGTAGGATACAAGCCACATATATAATTGAAAATCTTTCCACAGCCAAAATTAAAACATAAACTAGGTAGATGTTTATTTCATTTAATTCAAATATCCCAAAGAGCATCATTTTGATATAAAATCAGTGTAAGAAAAATACATAGTAAAAATATATTTTACGTTACTGCAGCATATTTCAAAATTGAAAGAATCAATTTTCATTGGCAATATTTCATCTCATTTTTCTTGGCCTTTTGGCTAATGGCTAATAAAAAAGTGTAGAAATGCATAACCTTGATTTTGATTTCACAAAATGTATACTTGAAAACCTAGATTCCCATAATCAATGCTTTTTCAAATGGGAACATAGTGTCAGTTTCCACGTTTAAATTTTTCTTTATTACACTTATATATAACTTAAATCAGTTCAATAGTTGTAATTCCGGAGCCACATGCTCAGTGGTCACATGGAATCAGTGACTGCCATGTTTGACATTAAAAGTCTGTATCTGTAAATGTAGCTTCCAAACAAACTCAACCACTTCTATGAATTCAAGCAAAAAGCATGGCTCCTCTCCATTCTCTGTAAAAACAGCTGGTCATTGTCCATCTGCCAAGAACCAGCTTAAATGTCTCTTGTAGCACTGAGCTTTTCCTGATCCATGCTAAAGGAAGACAACTTCTCTTAGCTCTGAACTAGAAGAATGCTTTCACTGAGCCTCTCAAATGCTAACAATTGTATTTCACTTGGTATAATAGTCATTTCCTTTCACTGACATATCATTCCATCCCCGTCTCCCACTCTCCCATTGTTGGAAAGCTATAAAGAACTATCTTAACCCTGTATAAAAAGTAGCTTCTCAAAAATAGTTTATAGGAATCAGCCAAGATGATTTCTAGGAGAAGAATTATTTTACAAAAAATGTCAAGTTCAAGCTTTTGAAATAAACTATTGACTCTCCACAAATAAAACCATAAGGAAAGTACTTTCATAAGAATTATTATTGCTTATAGAAAATTTAAAACAGAGTGAAATCTCAACAATACAATTACTTAAACAAGACCTTTATAATAACATACCAATGTGGATTATGGAAATTCCACAAGGCTGCACCTCTAGATGAATAACAATAGGAAGTCAGTGGCTACAGGGAAGGAGAACCAGTTCTCCCTAGGGGTGGATGTCCACATGATAGGATATCCCACTCCAGGTGGTCAGTATACTTGGTCAGTACACATGTACATACAAGCAACAATACATGGCCTCAGTACATTGTAACAATAATAGAGGAGGTCATTAGTTTGTGAGAAAGTTGGTGGGGGGAGGAAATGGAGGGAATAGAAAGATGGATAAAAATTATGTAAATAATATACTAATATGAAATTCTAAAAACATAAAATTAAAGAAATACGGAAGAATAAACATTAGCATGCTTTGTTGGATATTGTTGTATAATAAACAAATTGATCTCACAGATGAATGAACATTTTATTAAAACTACAATGTTTCTTGCAGTGAGACAGAATAAATAACCAGACTAATCGTCAATGGAAAACAACTAAGAATGTTAGATAGCATATTTTACAATTCTACTGAAGTTACACATGAGTGAGTAAGAGCATTAAGAAACACTCAGGTCTCAGAATATTCAGAAAGCACATTGCAGATCCCAGTGTGCCTTGCTGTCATTTATTGGACCTACTGAACCTAGGGTAAAGCTTTTTTGGCATAAAAGGACTAGTGAGGCCAAAATACAAATTTCAAGTTTATCCAAAGTAACAAGATGAATAGGGCATTTCCCCCCTAATACTGACATTCCAAGAATATATATTTTGTAGTAAAGATGAACACCCCCACTCTAACCAAATTCTGAAAAATTTTCTACCTCAACACCGACTATCAAAACAACTCTAAACTTCATCCACAGCACAATGAGTATGTTGTGAAATATACAATGACCAATGATACAACAAAACAAGAAACAATACGTGTAAGTGCAGCATTGGGTTGAAATTCCCTCAGCATGGTAAACAAAGGGAACAAACACATTACTCTCCAGTTAAGTAAAATAAAAGGATTAGCAAAGCTAGTTTTTAGTGATAGATGTTAGCATATCCATTGCCTTGGACAGGGAGGGTATAGATTTCAGTATTGGGTTCTCAAGAAATTTACAGGGTACCAGAATGTAGTACCATGAATGTCGCTAGTTGGTAAAAATTCATTAACCTGAACTCATAATTTTTATGCTTTTGTATAAATGAACCAGTATGGTAATAATATAAAAATAGGCAAAAAGCTAATAAACAGCTTTGAAAGCAAATTAACTACAGTTAAATCAAGCATCTGAAGGCTGATTTGAAATAATTATTCAAAATGCAGCTATGTTTCTGTTTCTGTATTTCACATTAGTCTTCTAAAATTCTATAACCTTCTTTCATTGGCTTCTGATCTATCTGTTCCTTGACTCATGTCTTCTCATGCCATGTTCGTGCCTTCTTCCTCTCTTAACCATGAATTTCACTTGGTAACTGGCGAGTATTTAGTAATTGTGGCAGTTTGAAAAGATATTTATATGGGATAAACAGGTTTAGTTTTTAAAAACTAATCAAACTGTCCATATTTGCTAGCAGAAATATTGAAAACTCTGAAATGATCTATAGTAAACATTTTCAACGTGGCATTTTATTTTGCAATTTGAGATCATTTTTCTTCCCCCAACAAAATCCCAAATACAAAACTGATGCTATACTTAGCATCATAGTGTTATTATAGAATAAATATTTCTGTCCCTTGAAAATGCATGTGTTAAAGCACCAATACACAACATGATATTTGAAAATGGGGCCTTTGGGAGGTATCCGGACCATGTGAATGCAGCCTTGTGCATGGGATTACACCATTTGTAAGACGAGACAAGAAAAAGACAACTAAGCTTCTAGAAGGTGATATCTTTTATATGACTGTATCATCATTCTTTAAATAAGATCTGAATGTCTGAAAAACTTAGGGTTTTATTCTTCGGGGGGAATGATTAAAATATGATGTTAATGATAAACAACTCAAAGCAATTTTAAAGTAATTCTATCTCTATATTTTAAACTTTCAATTTTTGTTCATCTAATATTTTTTATGCCAATCCAAACCAATTTGACCAAAAATACAAACATCATAATGTTTTGAGATGTATTTATACCTGCATATATCTGCATTACACATCCATGAAATGTTGACATAATCATCTTGAGGGTTACTCAACTCAAATGTATTGCAGACATCTATCAACTTGAATCCACTAAAATACATCCTAAAACTCCAAGTGCAATTACCTCTTTGCTACTCAGAAACTAAGATCAAGAGTGGTGGGTATAAAGTAGTAGGTGTTCATGTAATTACACACAATGCCAATATACATGGAATAATAAAATAAGTGCAGAACAAGGCTATCTAAGTGACATTTGCTGTCAGTGAAAGTCAGCTCCTAGAAGCCAGTGGAAAACCACCTGTGACTCAAACAATGCAGATAAGCACATATCTTCTACCTTATCAGTCACTGTCCTGCAGTAGAACCAGTGTCTATTTTGTATATACAGAAGAAAGCATTTCTAGATCCAGTGAAGAAGGGAAGGTGAGCTCTGTATATACATCATGGGCCATAAATGCATAGCTATATGGCTAACACAGCTAAGCAAATACTGTGACTGGACACTGTGCTATCAAATTTCAAAATTCACTGTTACAGGTTGATAAGTAAGTGGTGAAAGAAGGTAAATCATTTCCCAGTTGTGTGTTTTTCAGATACTTTCAAAGTCCCAAATTACCATGATTTATCACAGAGGATTACCTCATAGATCCTTTTACAATTTCAACAAAAATGATCAGCTGATAAATTCCTTTGTATAAGTGCCCCATTTGGACAAGTTAAATGGGTAAAGCTGGTTAAGAAAATATAGTCACCAAAACCCTCTGGGCATAAGGTACAGTTCCCAAGAGCCCAAGCATTCTTGGCTACTTCTAAGTATTACTGGAAGATGCTCAAAACAAACACTCTGTTTGCCTGATCTTCAGCAAAGAAAATATCAGCCTGTATGAGCTAATTTGGATGTTATTTTAGAATTAGCTATGCTGCCATTTCAGGGTAGCTAATAGCATTGTCCTCAACTTAAAGGCTTTTGAACTAAAATTCAGAAGATAAGTTGCAGAGTTTGTGATTTTGAGTACTCTAAAAAAATATTCACATAAGAGTAGATCTTTCCCAGCTGTATAGGAGACTTTCTCTTATCTTGCCAAATATTTGGACCATAGGGGAAGTTGAAACATAGGTAAGCATAGCAAAGGCTTACTTCACAGGCAAGCAACTGTAAAAAGAATCTCCCAGGGCATTGTACTCAAAGGACTCCATGCTGAGTTCAATGCTCTGCTGCCATCATCTTGAAATTCTTAATAATCTTTAACACAGATCCCCATGCTTCATTTTGTAATGTATTTCATGTGTTGTGAATCAACTCTGGAAACATCTAGGTGTCTGTACTTCTACCTAACCCCTAGATATCTTCCCTTCTTGTCATTTGCAACTATGGAACTCTCTACTCAGATTAGATTATAGTTTTATCTTGAGTCTCTTTGGAAGGTGTTGCCAACCAAAAGGATAAGGAAATGTCTCTAAAATGATAACACTAGATGAAAAACCAGTGTGAGATAGGGATGGCCCTATATGGCAATGTGTACTATAGGAAGGATGTTCCATTGCCATGAAGAGACACCATGCAAAATATAACTCTTATAAAATAAAGCATATAATTGGGGGCTTGCTTACAGTTTCAGAAAGTTAGCCCATTATAGTGGGGAGCACAGTGGCAGACAAGTGTGGTGCTGGAAATATAATAGAGAGCTACATCCTGATCCATAGGAAGAGAGACAGAGCAGGGGAGGGGTGGGCAGAGACATAGTCAGACAGACAGACTAGGCCTGGCATGGACATTTGAAGCTCAAAGCCCACCAACAGTCACATACTTCTTCCAGCAAGGCCACACCTATCTAACAGGGCTACAACTATTTGAGCCTATAGGAGACATTCTTATTTAAAACCACACAGAGGATAGTCTCTACATAAAACAGGAATAGTCTCTACATATTCTTTGTAGCTTTTTTAATAAATAAAAAATCATTAATAAGTGAAGAAACCAATTAATCTTCAATCAAACAAAACTAAATGTGTGCTTTAAAGAGACAACTTCAAGATAATCAAAAACTGAAATAAGCCCTGAATATTTGAAAATTAAAAATAAAGAGAAAATTATATTCTTAAAAAATTATTGGATAAAGTAAAGCTTTAAAATAGAAATTTTAATCTCGACAATGTAATTCTAGTGTTTAATTTTAGACTACTAAAATAATTTAATTACCATATTACACTATTCTTTTGTGAGCACCAATCCTTGTTGAGACATTTTTCTGGTGACCAGAGAAAGTGGTGAGCATGACACAGGCCTAATCAGGTCTCTGCTTTCTTATGATGTACATCAAAAAGAGAAGAATAATAAAGAACATAGAAAATAAAACATTAATCAATAAATAAAGACTCCCCAGCCTTGACACTATTGATACTCAGGGAAGAATAATTTCTTGGTATGGAGATGGCCCTATACAGCAATGTGTACTATAGGATGTTTAACAGGGTCCTTGGTCTTTTTCCCACTTGACATCAGAAACACTCTTTACCCTAGCTATAATAACAAGAATACCTACAGGAATACCCAAATGTGCCAAAACAATGATCGCAGATCTCTGAAAAAAAAAAAATGAGTTCAATTATTTCAGGTAGCAATTGGTAAAGTGAATAACATAAAACTGCATGATTTAAAAAAAAAATGAAAAAAATATCAGTGTAGAGCATTGCAGAATATTGCACCAAAGATGGAAGGCTGAGAGGCATGCATTAGAAAGTCAGGAAAAGAGTTGCAGACTGTGCAAACAATAGTTTAAAAGGTCTAGAAGTGCCAAAGCGCCTAGTGTGTTAGAAGACCATCAAGAAAGCAGGATGGTTAAGGAGTGATTGCACAGACTAGATAGGCAGAGGCCAGATCATATGACAATCAGTGGCTTATAATTGAAAGTGTTGGATTGTGCTGTGGTGAAGGATGAGGGTGGCATAATAGGAGGGGTCAAAAGAGGGCTAACAGTTCAGAAAACACATCACAGGAGCTGTAGTGGGTTTTAGTAGGTGGGAAGATTCTGAATATATTTATCCCACAGTGATAGGAAGCTGACAAAGATGGGCCCCACTTTTCAGATCCTGCTGGAAATCCAGCCTTTCTTCCAAATAGGCCAGACTTGCCACATTTCAGGTTAGACTCAACGTCAGATTCTTGGTTCTTCTCTGTACCCTCATTCTTCTACTAGGTCATCTGACCTCCTTCCTAGTTAGCTCCATGGCCAGTAGCTTCATCTTCCTTTAATCTCTCTACTGGCCCCTCACATCCGTTTTTCCTCCAAGCACTGCCAGCATTTTGCCTCTTTTGGAAACTGGAATTGAACATCCTGTTTTTATGACTGTAGTAACCCAGAATCTCCATTATGAATTCCAGAGAACAGGCCTAAGGGGTTCTCAGAGTCATCTTATGAACAAAATACAATATAGATGGTTCAAAACTGCAGAAGTGACTCAGTCTGAGACCAGCATGGAACAGGACAAGAAAGAGTGTTTATATAAATGGTGACTTTTACAGCACACAAGCTTATAAAGCATCTGCCTCTGCAGAGGAAATATTCAAGCCTTAACTTGTACCTGTACACATGACCTTATTTTGAAATAGGGTCTTTCCAGATGCATTTTAATTAAGATGGTCATGTCCAGGGATGGATGCCCTTCAAAAAAACCTAAAGTGAACACAAACACAAATAGGCTCAAGGACAAACAGGAAAAAAAAAGCATGTGTAGTAATGTAGTAATGGAGACAGAGATTAGAGTATCAAGGATTATCATGGGTATGAAGGAGCTAGTAAGAGTTAGGAGGAGATGGGACTAAGCTTGTCCTCTGGATTTCCAACACAGACCATCATTTTGGATGTTTAACCTCTATAATCAAAGAACATAATATTCTCTTGTTTTAAATCACCCAGTTTGTGGTCATTTGTTTTTAGATCCCTAGAAAACTAATATAATAATACTCATTATATATGGAGTGTTTAGTTAAAAGCACAGGGAACTTGAATGATGTAGTATGATGTAGTTTAGTGAATGGGAGAACATCAGCAGATTGACTTTCAGAATTAACTTGGTTTCATGGACTTCAGACCTGATGATGCTGCCTTTTCAGCACTCCCTGTTGCTATTCAACTGATCCAACAGATATAAGTTTCTGGGACACAGATTCTTCTGTGGGGTTCTTAGCTCAATGATGATCGACATGCATTCTCTAGTTCTTAAATACCAAGGACGGTAGCTTTGGAGGTACAAGAACAGCTGACAGAATTGTTGCGGGTTCTGATAACACTTCCTTATGAGTGACATGCATGTACAGCTCCAAAAAGACTTGGAAAAATCTTCTCCCACTACAGACTGCTTCTAAAAAATGCCAGGAAGTATGCAGTGGTTGAATCTTCTAGTTCAACTGTAGTCTTGCCTATGGGTGCTTCTTTAAGTCTATATAGCTCCTTGAGAAAAAAATGAATATTATCCATCTGAATCATCATTTAATAAATGACCCAAATCATAATAATGAAATGCTGGACAGTGAGAGAACTATTTTGCATGATGGCACTTCTCTATTCTCTTAGTCTTCCAACTTCTAATTTCTTTTGTCCCTTTGAGACGGTATCACATAAAGCTGAGGTTAGCCTTTAACCGGGTATATAACTGAAACTGACCTTTAACTCCTGACCCTCATAGAGCTCAGTGTTGGGATTACAGATTTATAGGGAAACAATATCCCAACCAGCTCAGTATTTCCATGCTTATGTAAGGAACTACATACATATTTTCTTAGTCAGACAGTAAAATAGACTTGTGAAATTAAAGTAAAAATATTTAGTATAAAGGTACTGTGATTTTCAAAAAATTCACGGCATATTTGCATGCATCTTCTGTCATCTGCAAAGACATAAAGGTCACATCTATCGGAAATTTTCCTCAAGGTTTCATGTTTCCTCATACTCCTAATTCATCTAAAATCAGAAATCTTACATTTTTCATCTTGAAAAACATGTTCCTGGTATGAAAGTAGACAGATAAACTCTTCTTACCTAGGATAAATTATACTCATACTTGTTTCTGGAGAAAGGTCAAAAGACAATCAACTAAGAAATTAGATTTTATTATTTGCTTTCAAACATATTAATGAATATTATGCTACTATGCTAATGAATATTCTCCAAGATTCTCTTCAGTGATTAGTCTTCCGTGCCAGTGCTGATTGGTAACTTCACCAATGGACTCTTACACACTATTTCTATTTTCACTTCCCTTTATTTTATTTAAAAGACAAAAAGAAGGCAGTGGTAACATATCCGTGAAGCTTGATTTGGCACAGAACTGATATAATTTCCATGGAATAACTTTTTGAATGTGTCCCTATGGGACCTCAGGAATTCTTTTTAAAGCTTTCAATAGCTACTGCTTAGTCTTCTACTGTTGTATTTCCCTAGTACCCAAGCCAAAAGGCTAGGCCCATGGGAATCTGCAGTGGCACATCTATTGCTCACTCAATCTAAACAGCAGAATTATAAATTGTACATTTTCAACTTTACTAAATATACTTATGAAAATAAAACAAGGGATGTGAATATAATGTGGGTTAAGGAAACTATATGTACACATGCATGTATAAAGCTTTTTAAATTAACATAACCATAAGAGCTAGAACTTAACAATTTTAGAAGCCTGAATTCAATATTTACTATGAAGCAGAAGTAATCAAGACAAGGTAATATTTACATTTTAAGATACCTAGAACATGGGGGGCTGGACAGATAACTCACTGGTTATGAGAATCAACTGCTCCTGTAAAGGACCTGAGTTTGTTTCTCGGCACCAATGTCAGACAGCTTACAATCATCTAACTCCAGCTCTAGGGGACTCTAGGCCATCTTCTGATCTCTGAAGCCATCATTCATATGCAAAAGTGTACAAGCATACATACACACACACACTTTTTTTTTAATAAAAATAGACCTGGAATAATTGAATACATTAAAGAATTCACAAAATTCTGGAATAGTCTACTGATTTAAACCATAGTGTAAAAGTAACAGTGAGTTGAGAAAGCCTTGAGGCTGGAGAGATAGGTCAGTGGTTAAGAGCAAATGCTGCTCTTGCATGAGACCTGTGTTCAGTTTCCACCATGCACAGCTCTCACAAGCATCTGTAACTCCATTCCCAGGG
This sequence comes from Arvicanthis niloticus, assembly GCF_011762505.2. NCBI lineage: Eukaryota > Metazoa > Chordata > Mammalia > Rodentia > Muridae > Arvicanthis > Arvicanthis niloticus. The sequence goes on from NC_047679.1 coordinate 20,217,276, forward strand.
GATCCATTATTATCATTTTGCCTCTGTGAGTATAAGACACATGTGGTACAGAACCATACATGCAGACAAAAAAAACATACACATAAAATGAATAAAAGAAAATGTTGTATAAAAAGAATTATTCTTAAATATATGACAATGAAACAATTCATTTTTTTAAATGGGGTAGAGTCCTACCTCACAATATATCTAAGAATAATTTCAAAACTGATTCATAGATCTAAATTGAATTAATTAAATTATAAAACATTTTTAAAAAGCATCCACAATTCTGTGACAGAAAAAGATGTTTTAGAATACAAAAAGAAATAAGCATAAGTGAAAATAATGTGAATTGGACTCCAGTTTAAAATTCATAATCTTTGGGAGCTGTTATTCAAAAATAAAAACATAAATTATAATGAATTATACAAAACTCTTAAAATCTAAATTATTCTTAGCATATATAGGATTCTTACAACTAAAAAATAGGTAATAAGCAACCAGGCTTTTTTAATTAGCAAAATATTTATTAAAAAATTAAAAATAATAAATAATAATAAAATTAAAAATATTTATGGGAAAGATGTCCTCTGACCTTCAAATGCTTGCCCTGGTGTGTACACACCTGCATATATATATATATATATATATATATATATATATATATCACAAAAACATATTAAATATATACTTATTGTATAACCTGGCCATTTTAGTTTTAGCTATTTAGCCAAGAAAATAGAAAATGTACCCAAAAGAACTAAACAAAAACTATATTCATAACCACCACAAACTAGATGCAACTTAAATATTTATCAAAAGTTATATATATATATATATATATATATATATATATATATATATTCTCTCTCCATATATATATATGTATATATATATATATATATATATATATATATATATGTGTGTGTGTGTGTGTGTGTGTGTGTGTGTGTGTGTGTGTGTGTATTAGAAGAAGCAACACTAATCTATGGAGTCAGAAAGGAGATCAATGGTTTCCTGGTACCAGGTACTTACTAAAAAGTAAGCTGAGAGGAAATTCTTTGTAATAATAAAAATTCTAATATCATTGATTGTATTTGCATGTACATATGCATATTTGTGTATATGCATTCCCTTCAAAACTCTAGTCAAAACAGAATATTTTATTGTGGACTAATATTCTAATATAGATTTTTAACATTATAATAAAATGTAATTATAACAACTAGAAGTCTTCTACATTAATGGAAAACTTTTTGGCAGTTAAAAGTTTAAACAACTTGTGACTCAGTAATTTCACTTCTAGCTTTATACCAAGGAAAACAAACATACATGTCGACCTAAAGACCTGCAAAAAGCTATTCATGAGTGTTTAATTTTTACCCAAAGCTTGGAAATTACTCAAGGAGCTATAAAAAGAAAACAGGTAAACAATTTGTGGTATGTTTATGCAGTGGAAAACTAGTAGGTAGCTGAGCAATAAACTAATGATTCTTACAACACAGACATGTCTCAGGAATACCGTGTTAAGTGGAAGACACAGAGATTACATACAGAGCCAGAAAAATAGCTCCAATAAATAGACATAAATTTGGGAGGGAATCATGTTAAAAGCATATGGGGTGTGGTGGTTTGAATAAGAATGGCCCACATTGCCTCATATATTTCCTTAGTCACCAAGGAGTGGCACTATTTGAAAAGGTTCAGAAGGATTAGAAGGTGTGGCTTTGGAGAACTTATGACCTCATTGGAGAAGATGTATCCCTGGGGGTGGGCTTGGAGGTTTCAAAAAACTCCAGTTTCTATCTCTGCCTCTCTCTCTCTGTCTCTGACTCTGTCTGTCTTGATTCTATCTCTGTCTCTCTGTCTCTCTGTCTCCCCTCTTCTCTGTCTTCAGATCAGGAAATAATGCTCTCAGCTACTCCTCTAGGTCTGCATATCCCTCATACTCCCTACCATGATGATGTTGGACTAAACTTCTGAAACTGTAAGCAAACCCCCAAATAAATGCTCTATTTTGTAAGAGTTGCCTTGGTCATGATGACTCTTCACAGTAATGACTAAAGCATGGGGAACATTAGAAGAGAAAACTATGGGGTGGATATGACCAACTTTATTTACGTGTGTGAAATTCTCAAGAATAAGGAAAAATGTGATTTTAAAAAGATAATAAACAAAAATAGCAGAATACATATAGGGTCAGAGAGTGGTGCACATCTAAAAACCCGAGTTCAATCATGAGATATAATGGCATTGACTACAGAAAAATGTCCTTGGACCTACTTGCATGCACCCTGATATATGCCTGGCTATACTTACACACATATATAAGAATAGTGAATAAATAAAAGAGGAAATACAGTATGATTCTATTTAGAAGGATTTCAGAAACAGGCAGTACTATTCTATACAGTTAGAAACCAAAATGGTGGTAACCTCTAGGTAATGTAACTAATAGACAGAGAGCACAAGAGAGCTTTCTAGAATGAAGACAATGTTTTACATCCTAATCTGGGTATTGAGCATGTGAATTTGTAAAGATTCGTCAAACTGTATACTTTGGTGAATTTCATCACATATGCATGATCTCACAAAAAATAATTCAAAGAAGGAAGATGTGAGATGAAGAGTTATAAGATTCTGGGTTCATTTATACTATTTTTCTCATTTTCCTAGATTTTTCAAAGATGCTAAGTATCAAAAAATACCCTTTACCAACCAAAAAAAAAAAAAAATCTTCTGAGAGCATAGCAACATGGAGTCCTCTGAGGACACAAAGAAACAAAAACAAGAGCCTGCTGAGATGTAGATGCTCAGATTCTTTGAACTTACAAAATACAAGAGTCTAAATTGGGAACTCAAATATTTTCTGTTTGCTAGCAGAAATGTTCGTGCATACACCACTTCAGGCAGGCCATGGGCTATTCAAATGGCAATCTGGCTATCACAGTTGTCTAAGAAGTATTTGAATCCACTCATTTCCCACTTTAAACAAATGTGGCTTTCTCCCAGAGTTACTCATAACAACCCATGTACCCTGTGGTCACAGTTAATCTGACTTGCGGGGTCCTGAGCTTGAGGGCTGTATATTTCAGAAGGTTTCTCATAGGCTTTTGAACAAACACTGCTTGCCACACAAGAAGCAATGCATCTCACATAGCATTTTATTGTTGTAGTCGTCATAAAATTTGGAGTGGTGTTTGGGAGGACCCACCCAAACAAGGGCAACAACCCAGTTCAACTCATCAGAACACAGCACAAAAGAAACATAATATTGGAGTAGCATATTCATTTCTGAAAAGTAGCATCCCTGTGGTCCACAGGTCATGGTATTCATTCAGTTGCTTAGGAAGCATCTGACAATATGAAAATCTGACTAAAGTTTGGTATGCTATGGAGGGTACAAACTCTAAATTCACAGATGCCAAAGTCTTTTCAGGGCTCACACTTTGTGCAGGAAACCTATACAAATAGCCCCTGTTCATATCTGCACTTGGTTGAATCCTCAGTTCTTATCACCATCTTGGAATTCTACTTTTCAATAGGTGCTTTAAAAAAAAAATAGATTTACCTTAGCTGGGCAGTGGTGACTCATGCATTTAATCCCAGCACTTTGGAGACAGAGGCAGAGGAAGGCTGATTTGTGAGTTCCAGGACAGCCTAGTCTATAGAGTGAGTTCCAGGACAGCCAGAGCTATAGAGAGAAACCCTGTCTCAGGGGAAAAAACCCTCAAAAGGCACTTTCTGCTTTCTATATCCCACTAGGTCCTGCCAATTATATAGCCAGCCCTACTATGAAGGTTCGACTTACTCATATGTTAAGACTAAAGTAGGACTTTGGTTCTAATGATTTGATACAGTGTCAATCTATATATTTATTTGGTTCTTAAATCATTGAAGGATGTTGTGGGAGAATCCATGTCCCAGAGCCCCTTTGCATTATCAAATCTGCCAGGTAACCGGCCTTCCAATTTGGATTGACAAAAATCCTTACTTTGAAACACATTAACAGTGGAAGTAGCTAGATAAGGTAAAGAAGAACAGGAAGTTGGAGAAGACTGAAGTAGAGGCATGAAGAAAGGGAAAGGAAACATACAGTAAAAGTTGAGTATCTAATTCTTCCTTGGCTTCCCGCAGTTGGTCTGAGAGTGATTTTCCTGGCCTTTCTTGCCTCTCTACCCACCCATCCCCCACCTCACTGCCACAATGGTATTTCTAAAATGCAGATTTAAGAATGCCTCTCCCATCTGAAGTCCTCACAAAATGCTCCACTGAGCTCAGATACAATGCTGATAATGTTGTACACCAGACCTCTTGCACATACCCTTCTGGTATTCTGAGCCTCTTGTCTCTACCACTTCAGTCACACTGAATGCTTTCATAGTTCAGGGACTGGTCCTCTCAAGGATCCTTCGACATTTGCATAAGAGAAATAAACTTTCCTCCCACAAGTTTCTTATTTGTTAGCCTACTCAACTGTTCTTCAGAAATTATTCAGGCACTAATCCTAACCCTACAGAGTTCTTTCTTAATCTGTAGGCCACTATCTTTGACATGAGAACTATAAACTAAACTAATGGTAACTTAGATGAAGAATTTTTTCATAAGCATCTCAGTGGTAGCAAGCTTTTTTCAAGGGTACCGACAGACATTGCTAGAGGTAGAAGTTGTATCAGTATTAACAAGCTAACATTTTTGGAGGACCTACCATGTTGCAGTTAATGAACTAAATGCTTTGCATGTCTTAAATCCTTTAATAGTCCTATAGTAGTTAAATCATTGTAGTCTTACAAAAATACAAACATCCAAACCAGCTATCACACTACTGGAAATATATAGCCAACAGGAATGTACTTCATATAATCACAGAGATGTCTACAGTCCTGGGTTCACTGCAGCACTATTTACAATCTCCAAATGAGAAAGTAAACCAGGATGTCTACTGCTCCAATTTCATTTTTGTTGCAGTGATAAAATATCCTGACAAAGAAGCAACTTCAAGAAGAAAGGGTTTATTTAGTTTACAATGCAAGGTCATACTCCATCACTGAAAAGACATTAAATGATAGGTAAATTATATCACAATGAAGCCAAAACAATGTTGAAACAATAATTAAAATTGGGGGCTAGGAAAATGGCTCAGTAGTTAAATTAAGTGCTGTGGAAACATGAGGAACAAAGTTCAAATTCCCCAGTTCCCTCAGAGATGCTAGGTGGACATAGTGGGTCACTTGTGTTTGCAGCTCACAGAACACACAGAGACAGGTAATCTCCAGAGCAAGCTGGCTAAGCAGACTAGCCAAAAGAGGTGAGCTCTGGGTCCAGCAAGAAACCCCACCTCAATAAGGTTGAGAGGGACTGAGGAAAATATCTGACATCAACTTCAGGCCTACACATCCACACCCACAGGCATGCATATGTACCTACACACATGTATGTACATATACACACACATACACAAATACATGAGCACGCACTCACACACACCACACATATACAAATAATAATTAAAGCTGCAATGTGCTAGGTTAGTTGTTTCCCACTACCAACTCCAATCTTTTTTAGTTAAATGAATCAAGATATGAGGAGAAAAATCAGCAATACACATACACACACACACACCACATCACAAACACAAAACACACACATCCTTCTCCCTGGTCCACTAAACAAATAACTCTCTGAGTTATTAGATTCCCTTGCATGGCTTTGGGTTCCCATGATTCTCCCTCTCATAGCTTTGTTGTCATTTTCTTAGTTACCAAACAGTCAACCACATTCTTTCTGCCACACAATTAGCAAATCTCTTGTTTTTCTTCTATGAGGGTTCATTTTAATCAAACAACTCAAAGTCAACTTTTTAAAGGCATATTAATAATTGAAATATTTCAAAAAATCCTCCTGGAGCTTAGCAATGTGGCTCAGACCTCTAATCTAATCTTGGGAGGCTGAGGCAAGTGAATCATGTGTCCAGGGACAACCTAGAACATACAGTGAAAACTTATTTCAAAAAAGAAAAGAAAAAAATGACTTTTGAAGGTTAACTTTTTTGTTCTAGTCTTAAGTAGAAACTACTGGGGCTGAGGACGTAGATAACCTGTTAGATGTGTATAATGTTTTTTTAGAGTTCAGTTCCCAGCACGTGTGTGAGGAAGCATATAATCTCCTGGAACTCCAGCTTCAGAATATCTGACATCCTTTTCTGGCCTCTGAATATTCACACACACACACACACACACACACACACACACACACACACACACAAATGCATACATACATACATACATACATACATACATACATAGGGACTGGAGAGATACCTCAGCAGTTAAAAGTATTTGCTTCTTTTACTTGGGGATAATTGGACTTGGGTTGATTCCCAACACCAACATAATGGCTTGCAACTATCCTTAACTCCAGTTCCAATGGCTCTCACACCCTCTTCTGACCTCTGCAGGCACTAGGAACAAAGAAGGTGCACATACATCCATGCAGGCAAAACATTCATACACATAAAATAAATCTTTTTAGAGAGTTAATAATAATTTTTAAGTACAAACTGCTAAGACATCCCCTAGTGATTGGTTATTATTTACAGAAAAAATCCCTTGCCTTTAATATTTTCATGCCTACCCTGTCTGGAGGCTGTCAGAAGTGGGACTACCGTGGAATGCTAAAGAATTCCTTCCCCAGAAACTTTTGAAGCTAGAGTACTCAGTTATTCCATTTCCATGAGCTTCTCTTTAGGGACAGTAATGCTTTTTTTCTTATACACTTCTGTACCCACACATAATTGCTTCATATCTTAAACCAAGATCATATGATCAACATAGGGAAGGAAAGACACAAAGCTCAGGAACAGAAAAGACAGGGTGCATGGGAAGTAACAGCAATGTTTACAGTGCTGTCATGGAAACACACCAAGTTGTGGGGCTGTGGTGAGTGGTAAAAGCTAATCAGGCCACAGAGTGAGTATTCTGTGGTTGAAGAATAAACTGAGCATACCAGGACACTCCAGAATTTAGTCATGGCAGGCATTTCCATAATGAAGTCCCTAGAGAAAGAACACATTCCATTCCAAGCACTGTTGCCAAACAAACCACATGACACTCAGTTAAAATCTAAATTTCAGATAACATCTGAATACTTTCTTAAATATTACACAGGATAAATCTACACTATATTGGGTTTTTTGGAATTCAAAGTTAACTAGACATCAAACATTTGTATTTCCAAGCCTAATTTCAAAAGGAGAAAGCTGGGCATAATAGATGTGGTGGGTTGAATGAAAATGGGTCCCATAGGGTCATATAGTTTAATACTTGGTACCCATCTGATGGAACTGTTTCAGAAGGATTAGTGGTGTGACCTTGTTGGTGGCAGTGTATGACTGTGGGCAAGCTTTGAGGTTTCAAAGTGTGTTCTCTGACTCCTGCTTCTGAGATGTAAGCTGTCAGCTGTTCCTTTTACCATGCTTTTTGGTCTGTGATCATGGACTCCTAATAGTCCAGAACCATAAGACAAATGAAATGCCTTCTTTTATAAGTTGCTTTGATAATATGCAGTTTTATCATAGCAATAGAAAGGTAACTAAGATAACAAGTAAATGTGAGAAAAAGCAGCAACTTAGCATGGCCAATGTACTCTTCTCTCCCCTAGCATATCAGAGAGAAGACATAAATGCCAAAGTCATTCACTAAGTAACAAAGAAGAGAAGAATTGTGTCTTATCTGATAAGTTGGCAGAAAGATCATAAGTTCCATAGTGTAGAAGGTATTTTCTCCAGGTGAATAGCTGAAAATTTAGAATCCAGAGTTGTAGGAGTTCAGTGTTGTGAGCTAGTAGCTCTCAGAGACAATTTTGAAAAGGCCTGTGGAACATATATAAGTGGTTTGTGTATATATTAACAAGTGGGTAGAAGCCATACTTTTAGAATGCTCCCTGTCTTTTCCCTGGCCAAGACCTGCTAGATTAATACTAGTCATAGAAATGAAATCTTTACTTGGAACGTTACTGAAGATAGTTCACTGCACTGTGCACAGCTAGTCTGAGATATAAGCATGTGATCCAAGTGGCTGGGGAACACCCTGACTTTCTTTATCAAGAACCATCTGCCCATGCTCCCTTTCAGACCCTGTGCAACACACATTTAATATATTCATGTAGTAGACTTCAACTTTTGATCCCAGAAAAAGTTGAGCCTTCCTTTAACCTCACAATCTGAGTCAGGATGGCTTCCACCCGCTCGTGGTAAATGAATTATTCCTTACCAGTAACTTCTCCTGGAGTGAACATGTGACTTTTTTTCTGGTCAATGAAGTATAAAGAAAAGTACACTGAAATTTTATTCAGTACAGCTCTTCTCTCTCTCTCTCTCTCTCTCTCTCTCTCTCTCTCTCTCTCTCTCTCTCTCTCTCTGTGTGTGTGTGTGTGAGAGAGAGAGAGAGAGAGACACGAGTGTTATGGATATTAACTACTTTTCTTTTTGTGATACAACACTATGACCAAGGCAACTCGTAGAAGAAAGGGTTTACTTTCGCTATGGTTCCAGAGGGAAAAGAATCTGTCATGACATGGAGGCCTGGCAACAAGTGGTGAGCATGGTGCTGGAGCAGAACCTGCGAGTCACAGTTTGAACCTCAAGAATGGGGCAGAAAGAGCATACTTAGAATAAAGAGGGGCTTTAAAACATCAAAGTCATCATCCTATGATATAATTTCTCCAACAAGGTCATAGCTCCCTAAAACTACCCAAATTGGGCCACCATTTGTATTCCAAGTAAGTATCTGAGCCTATAGGAAACATTCTTATCTAAACTACCACACTGTGGAATGAAAGACACTTTTATCCCGCCTTCTTCTTTATGGTCCTAAAGTAAGGAAGTGATGTCTTAGAGAAGCAACAAATTCCTGTAAGCATGGTCACAAACTCAAAGTGTATCATAATACACTGTCCTGATATCACCAAGCCAGCAACACAACCTAAGACACCCCTATGCCCAAAACTATGGAACAGTGAAATGATCTGACTTTTTTTTAACTTAAGATACTGATAATCACTCTTATGTTTGCCAATGAAAATATTCTGAGATGCCTGCTAATCACAGTCCACTAAGGAAATTGCTTAACAAATTGGATGCTGTGACAGGAAGTGTTCCACTTCTTTTGGAGCCACTGACATAGATGGGTGTTTCTATCGGCTACAATTGTTATCCATGACTAGGAGAAAGGCCTCTCTAGTCAGATAAAGTAAATCTATCAGGGAAATAAATTAAGCTGAGAGACTGTGCGTGGGATAATATTAATTCTAACTGCAACACTGATTTTGAATACCTTATCTACAAATGGAAATGATTATTCATACCATACAGGATGCCTACCTAGGATAATGGTTTGAAATAACATCTGTGAATGTTATCTGGTTCTATTTCTCTAAAAGTTGAAAGGCTGAAAGACTGAAGTATCCCAGCCTTATCTGAATAGACATTTAATGTTCTGTAATTGTATGCTATTTAAATTGCGTTCTAGAAGACAGTGTGCCCTAATTTGAGAACCGGTATATTCTATAAACACTCTGGGGTCTGAGCCAACTTTGTCCTGGTATGTACAGCAGCTATGCTAAGAGATGAGAAAAAATATAAGTAGTAGGAGGAAAGACAGAAAAGAAGAAAAGAGGAGAGAAAGAATTGTGAGAAAAATGGAGGATGATAAAGATGAAAGAAAGTAGAATTTATCCCTTGCTTTGGAAGCTGAGACAGAAGATTTTTCAAGTTTGAAGCCAGCCTAGGCTGCATACTGAGTTTAAGTCATCCTGAACTACAGAGAAAGATTGCATTTCAAGAAAAAAGGAAAAGAAAAGCAGAAAGATAAATAAATAAAAGATTGTCTATTTTATAGGAATTCCAAAAAGCATCATGGAACTTACATTCTCTGTTGAAGCCTACTCCATTTCTGAAATGTAGCTGCAATATCCTGATTATTTACTGTTATAAAAAATTGTTTTAACAGTACATTTGCAGTATTATGAGTAACACGCAGTAAAGCAAACAAATGGATATTAAGTAGGGTCTCTCATTATTCCTATTTTATATTTGAGAAAACAAAGGCTCAGAAAAATGAGATCAGTTACCCAGAGTGACCCTGCTAAGTAGGCAAAAACTCGCCCTAGATATGCCTAAGAACAACACAATGCTGCAATGAGTAACCCACTGGCAAAGTACTACCTGCTACAAATGAAAGTATGTAGTTGTATGTGTCACAGTCTAAGCAGTTCAATCACCCAAATTCTGTACAATTGTATTTTTAGCATAAGTATAAGCAAATGAAATGTATCATTCCTATCTGAAAGTGCATGGCGGCCTATAGAAATAGACCAATGAGCAGCCATTGTTCTTTAGTAAACTCAGTGGAGAACGATTGTAAATATTGTAGAAAAGATGTTCTTCATGCCCGTTTTTCCAGGATGAGTGAGAATTTATCAGAGATGAAAAGAAAAGAGTTGCTTCCAAAAGGTGTGCCAGGCACAAGGTATTTTGAGAAAGGTGAACAGCTGAATGCATTAGAAGTAAAATCGTAGGAAATGCCATTTAACTTCCCAAAATATTCTGAGCCTACATAATGTTCATCTCACTTCTCAGCCCCCATGGCAATTCTTAGTCATAGAATAAACATATTTTGAGAGTTCTCATCCACTTTTGTCTCACTTCCACACACATAACTAGGATGAACTTTAAAATTGTGCAGTATTTGGTTGCAATCTTCTATGACTTTTTAAAATAAACTCTACTAAGTGCTAAATGAATGCAATTTTGCATTACCTTGACACACATTGCTCATTTTCCTTGTGACAACTGGAGAGAGCAATGTGCCCAGCAGCAACATCCTCCCAACTTTTAGGTTTGCAGGGAGATTTTTCTCACAAGATTTTCAATACATGGTGAAAGGAGAAGAACATTGGGCCCTGGAGCTTCTGAGTGTCTAACAGTCTCTTTTTTTCCCGACTCATCCGTACCAACTGCAGAAGTAATCCATAATTCTTCCTTTCATGTGTGGAAGAATCTTTACTGAGCAGATATGTCATCTGATAACTAAGAAGAAGCAGCTGCTTTTGATCTCAGCCTATAGCAATCTCTGTCAGACATAGGATTAAATCTGCACAGGGGATAGTAGCAGAAAGCTGGAAGGCATGAGATGCAAGCTCTACACAAAAATCGCAAGATACTTCCTAATAAGGAAAAATGATGTTTTGGCCATTCTCTCACAAGGGAAAAGAGAGAGAGAGAGAGAGAGAGAGAGAGAGAGAGAGAGAGAGAGAGAGAGAGAGAGAGAGAGAGAGAGAGAGAGACTGGGTTATAGTGACCTGAAAATAAACTTGTCTAGATGTCATGCTAGGTCAGGTAGCTGACTCAAAACAGCCATTGAATTATCAGGGACAATTTTAAATGGAAGGTTGAATGAGTTCAAAGGCAAAGAGGATAAAAATATCAAAGATGTTAAGATCAACTTTAAAAAATACAGATACCTGAGGTTTTTCATGTATCTGGCAATCTGTTTGTTCATTCATTTATCCGTTCATAGTTTATTCATCTCTGAGTACCTATTGTAAGGCAGGCTCTGTTCTGGTAATACAGCAGTGAATGAGCCAAACCAAGAAAAGTAAAGAGACAATGGATAAATAAATCAACTTTCCCCCATCGGGGGAAGTACTTGAGTCCCTTCTTTCATCTCCTGAACAATTCAGTATAAGGGTCTTAAATTACTTATGGCAGATGGAAATAATGTAAAAATATGTGACATGCTGACTAAATGCAATTTTGCCATCTTAGACTGGGCCGTTTAAATATAAAAAAGACTACCAAGAAAGGAGATAATCACGGCATGGCATACAGACTAAATGATGGTCATGTACTAATATTAATTTCCTAACCTTAGCCAAATATAGTGACTTAGCCCTGTAATTCCAGCACCCCAGCAGCTGATACAGAAGAAATTCTACAACTAAAATTTCAGTCTAGACTACAGAGGAAGGACTTGTTTCAAATGGACTCGATGGATTTTGTTTTTTGAACTACAATACTATCTTTAAAAAGGAAAAAAAAAAGAGGAGACACTAAGTTGGGTGGATAGAGAGCTGAGAGAGGATCCAGAAAGAATGGCTGAAGGATGACCAAAATATATGAAACTCTGCAAGAATCAATGAAAATTTAAAAATCAAACAGTTCCTTATATTGACCATTATGCTGGTGTCATTGTCTAGACCAGTATAATGTTAGCCATCTACTATTAATCCCAATGCTTCAGAGGCAAAGACAGGCAGATCTCTGAGTTTAAAGCCAATTTGGTCTATAGAGTGAGTTCCAGGATATCCAGGGCTACACAGAGAAACAATCTCTTGAAAAGCAATTTATCATTATCATTATCATCATTATTATTGTTGTTGTTATTTTATCACTGAAAAACACATAGCCCTACCAACAGTCTCTACTTTCCATATGTCTTTGACCAGTTCAACCTAAGTGCAAACTGTAGAACATAATTTCTGTATACAATGTTTTGTAATCTGCAGATATGCATGGTAAAAGATAAGTACTAACCAGACAATTTATAAGAAGTACTAAATGAGTCACATATCTGAACTTGCCAAACTGGAGAAAGTCTTTAAGCTAAGTGTTTACTTTCAGCCTGTACAGCAAAAATTGTCTTCTACTGAAGAGCAGGGAGAAAACCTACAGAGAAGAGTCTCTGACATTCAAACTATAGCAAAGTATCAAAGGACTTTGAAGCAGAAAACACTGCCTAGCTGCTGGAGCCCAGTGAGGGAGTGGTTCTGTCATCTCAGATATATACTAACAAGAGCAATCAAAGAAAAAAAATGAAGGTAGGGGATAAAGGCTCCCAGCATTTTATATGAATGAAAAAATAAACTTTATCCTGATAACTAAAAAGCACAGGCTGCAACGTGGAAAAAAGAGCATGCTGAGTATGTTCAGTGTTGTACGTTAAACAGTTTCAATACATGCCACCAAATTCTGTTGTTTCAGTCCAAGATAAGCTATAGAGACCACTTAAATAGTCATGACTGTCCGCCAAAACAACTTGGTTTGAAATAGCAGGCATGTGGATCGGATGTGACCCATGGGTCAGAGTTTGACAATCCCCACTTTAGAGAATTCCAAGCTAGCTTTATGGTTTAAACTTCTGATGACAGAAAGAATGGATGTGCTGTTGACGATAGAAGCCAGGAGGGGGCATTTGACATAACAGGTTCAGTGTTGTTTTTACACATGATGCATTTGAGCTCCAAGAGGAGGCAGCTAAGCAAGTCTAGAGATTGGTGGTTTGTTCACACGAAGATATAAAGAGATACATTTTGTGGAGATTTTTGCAAATATAGAGAACAGTTGGGGCTATCCCTGGCCTTTGAAGTGCACAAATTTTGAAATGGCTCAGTTATTTCCATATTTTTTTTATTTTACTGTTGCTTTTCAAGGAGTATGGGGAAGGTGGAAAGAAACCATATCAGAGTTACTTAATCACAAAATTGACTTTATTGTGGATTATAAGATCTACTCATAGTACAACAGCATCAAGGCTTCAGACAAAAAATCCTGGCCATTTTATGAAAAGAAGAATATGTTGACATTGTAACACCAAAGATAACAGTGAAGAGAAGGGATGAAACAGTTGAGAGGTCAGAAGTAAAATGGGCATCATATTATTCTTCACCCGTCCTCGCCTCTTCTGAGGAATGTCAACAGTGTAAAAGCAAGCCAGTAACAGACAGCAGAGGAATTTAGACTTGTCTCCAGTTCTTGGAAAACAGAACACAAGTTGCAGTGGATCATTTTAACTGCCCTCATTATTTAACAGTGCAATAATAAACAGAACAAATCAACAAGTCCTTAATAGACAATTCAGGAGAATTGAAAATCAAACATTCTGGACTTGAATTTCTATATTAAAAAAAATAATGACTAAAACAAAGAAGCCCCATTCAGCCAGTCAAAGAACATAATTGCATATTGTTCAAGTCCTATATAGAGAGAACATTTAGCCAGAAGTTAAACAGACTGAAGGGTCCTAAAATGCAACTTTAAAATATTTATATACTTGCATTCTAAGAGTCAAGAATGCACAACCATTGCACTAGAGTTGAAATAGCTACTTTTAAAGTGTCATGCATCTTTATATTCAGTAACAAGGGCAATATTCAAGGCAAAGAAAACTTGTATAATGTAGTTTCATTTGGGTATTTGGGGTATATAAGACAACTAGGTAACTATCCACTAAAATTTGTTCTCATAGATTAACTGCCAGCCCCTCCTTCAGATACATGCATATGTACATAAATTATTCTCCAATCTTTTCACTTAAGTCAAGATGAATACCTTTAAGTTCTGTTAGATGTTTTTACTACATGAAATGGAGGCCATCAGGTCATGGTCACAAGGCAGGACAGGGTCCAAAAGAGAAACAATCTCATTATTTCAGCCAATGAATCACAAGTCCTCTCTCTACAGCTTACCAAGTTTAACTGACAGGTATATTATCAGAGAGAAAATCCAACTCATGAGATATATATCTGTACATTCATGAAGCATGTTTGTACAGATAGTCAAAAAAATTTTCTGAGTTGTCTCTGAAGAATGAACATGCCAGTGAAAATTGTTGGGTGGGGTCAGAGAATAATAGTTATGGATCCCTTAGGCTTGAGCCCATCCTGGTCATAGGAAATAGGCTTTCCTAACTGAGTGCTTCTAAACAGCACTTTAACTCTGTCAGAATTATATAAGAGGTGGTGTAGACATAGCAGAGGGATTGGGAGCACTTGCACTCTTAGAGAGGACTCATTTTCGACTCCCAGAGCCCATATCATGTCATAACTATCTGTAACTGTAGCTCTAGAAGATCCTACACCATCTTTTGGCCTCTGTGTGTACTGCATGCACATAGAGACCATACATACATTCAGGTATAACAGTACTACATAAAAAGTAAAAAGAAATACATCTTTTAAAACACTGATATATGTCAGTAAAATATATCCACCAAGGCTAGAGTGGTGCTAAGAGTCAAGTAGGAGTTGTAACAAGTGTCCATACCTAGATATTCCTGGGTGTGAGTATTTAAGATTCCATCTGCCATTGTGTGATAATGTCAGCAAAAAGCCAGCAATAGTTGTGACAAGTGTCAATAGTTATCTATTGGTTAGTTGTACTTGGGTTCTCAACTGCCTTTGGCTTTGGATGTAAAAGTTGGGAGCAGATTCCTGAGACTCTCTGAATCCCAGATGAGTTGGTATGGGTTGCTCATCTGTAGGATTCAGGTACAATAACCAAAAGAATTACACAGTGGAGAAATAGCACAAATGTATGAAAATTTAGAAAGATTTTGACTGTACATTGAAATAAAATATATTTCACAGAAACTCCTAAGAATTTACAGAAAAGTTTGCATCTTCTATACAAAACTGGATAGCAAATTTTATTTATCCCTCTCCCACTGAAATTCTTCTTCCCAACAAGCTCCATTTTTTGATAGACTCCATTTTATCTTCCCCCACTTAATTTAATTATAGTTGCTCATTTTCTTCAGTAGGGGATTCCCTGACAAGTTGTCCATCCTCCAAGGAATACCTTTACCTATGCTCACAGATAGCACTTCCTAAATGTATGTTTCTGAAGTTGAATCATTTTGTTGCAGGGATGACTACACACTGTGCATTGCAGAGTGTTTCTCAGTGTCCTTAGAGTGGATCCACCATATGCTGGTAGTATGCCTTCACTATGACAATCATAATCATCTCCAGATGTTGCCAGATGACCTGGGTAAATCGGAAACCCTTCTTCACCAAGACTGTGGATCAATGTACTAAAGAAACTAAGCATTATTTTTAAAAAATCTACACCTTCCCTCAAGCTGATTTTCTTCTAAAATCCCACAAATTGATCAGAATATTTGGGATCACCACATAGTTTTGGCTCAGGTGTGTGATGTACCTAGATAGGCTTTACAAACTTGTGGCTAACACAGGGCAGAACATTACAGAATTAAAGAGGATTGTAGAAGCAAGGTTTAGTAGACTGCATCAAATGGACCTAATAAGTAAGATCCATTTGAAAGGAATAAATATTAGCTTATTCCCTTCCACCTAGATGCCCAGCAGCAAATTATAGGATGGGAAGGTAATAATTTTCCTCCTGAAAGTGGGAGACATCTTCAGTAACAAAACACAGTATGGCTGCTTACAGGAGTAGATCCACTCAGATCACTGTCACACTCAAGCCCAGCAATCAGTGAAAACTACAGTGACTGTTAGTAGGTTCACCTAGGGGAGTTGATTTTAAGGCTTTGAAGAACTTGGGGTACAGCAGGAAGCCTTATAAAGCAAGGCACCAAAAAGAACAGTTCCTTTTCTGATTATAGAGACATGTTTTATTGTTTTGCTTTGTTTTTCTTAAACCAACCTGATATCCTTTGAATACTTTTCCTGGAAACAGTTTCTGAAAACCCTCATACTGATATTTATTTTCCCGATTATCTTTGCATGTCTGAAGAAATGGATTGACTTAGATGTTTATAAGTTAATGGTCCATAAAAGAGCCCATCTTTTTGTTATTCTATTCTCTTTTGTTTTCCTTTCTGTTTGAGACTTAGTCTCTCTACATAGACCTGGCTGTCCTGAAAATCATTGTGTAGACTGGGCTGTTCTCAAATTCAGAGAGATTCACCCACCTTTGCCTTTCAAGTGCTAGGATTAAAGGCATGTCCCAGCCCAGCCACAGAGCAAATCTATCAGTCTTTCTTACTTGATGGAGCAGACAGATAGAGAGATAGATGGATGACATTAGATGAAGATTTACACACATAAGCAATGTGTAAAGATTTCTTTTTCAGTACTGGAAATTAAACCTAGGTTCATATACATGCTAAACAAACACTGTACCACTAAGGTACATGCACAGCCCTAGACTAAGGGTACTTTTTTTTAAATTTTGGCAATATCATAGTTGCATATAGTACACTGATCACATTCACTACCCACTACCTTGCTTAGTCTCACTCCCATTCCTGTCTAAGCCCATCTTCCCAACTAGTCTCCATCTGACCACATAAGCTCCTTTAAGCACAATAATAACTTTATGTAGTAAATATTGGAAGAAAATAATAACAATAATAGAGAAATTCAAGACGCTTCAGGACCTAAAGTGGGATTTTTGAGTTACACAAAGACTCAATGTTATCCTAAGAGTGACCCCTTAAGTAAGAACAGAGACAGAAATCAAAAAAGTCAGCTGTTATATAGGCAATTGCTCCTGAAAAAAATGCCTATCCCTTAGCTATTGGTGGTTGTATTGTATTTTTCCCTCTACAGTAAATTCCCAACCTCTATCTTATTCACACTCATTTTTCTTCACTGCAGACAGATACTCACATTCTACTGAGTACTAAAATTAAAGCCAGACTCTTACCCTTACATTCCTAGACTCACAGTACTGTTGATATGGCCACAAAATCTGATTTTAACAAAGGACCCCTAAAGAGAAGTCTGGAAGATGATGTTTAGAAAGGGGTTTCTTTAAAATATCACAGGTAACCATATCCTCTAATCTTCTCATGAGTACAACCTTGTCTTCACATACAGTACTTAACAGTATCAGAGACAATCTTGGTATTGAGCAAAACATCCATGATCTAGATTAGAGACGTGGACTACATCGGAATTCTTAGTATAATTATACCTCTAAACTGAACAGGGTTTGTGCCTGTGCTGTGTTGACTCTAAAGTGACATCAAAGATCCCCACACCCTGGTATTGATTGCCTTGTCTACTCCATTTGGATGTAAGCTCATCTATCCACATGCTTTTAAGAAGCAAACTACAGTTCCGATAGGATATCCCTTTCAATATTGCAACCTTTGCTCTAGCAGCTGATTTTGTTATTGTCTCCTTAACTTACAGGGTTTGACAAAGTAAGCTAGCATATTGGAAAAGCCCATGTGACAAGAGATTGAGAAGAGATTCCAGCAAACGTCCAGTGACAAAATATCACTTTTTGTCAAATATCATTTGAATGATTGAAGTCTAACAGGAACCAAAGTGCCTCGGTAACATTTTCCTTCTCTGGCCAATCTTCAAATAAAACCCTAGCCTTGGGCTTCCACTTCGATTGCAGCCTCATCTTAACCCTGGAACATGGGGATCTACTAAAATGTGTTGGATGGAACGTTTGAGGCATAGAAATTGTGAGCTATCAAATACATACACTTCAAGGACAAAATGTCAGTGATAATATGCTGCATGGAAATAAACAATAAAGGTAAATCTTAACATGAAATCAAAGATTTCCTTCCTGCTTAAGAGACTTGCAGTCATCTTTTTGTTTACATGCATCCAAAAGCATTCTAGCTCATTGTAACAAGGTTTCTTGTATAAATAATGTCCTTTTATACAGAAAATATTTAATTTGCAAAATAATAACCCCCTGCTTATTCCAAGATTTATTATCTTATACATGTGCTATTATAAGATTCCAAAGAGGGCTCTACTGTATTAACTTTGTATACAAAAAAAACAAGAGAGACTCTGCAGAATTACCATTAGCATTGACATTTGAGGGTGATTCATTTTGCTTAAATGAATTCTAATTATCTTGGACTAGCAAAAAGAATTATTGTACTTGTTAATAACATTTCTACAGTATTCAAATGCAAACAGACATTTTTACATTTTATTTTCTCATTAAAATCAAAGCATAGAGTTGGACTAAATTCTTTCTTTTTTAACCATAAATCTGTCATTGGATTTTAGTAAAGCCAAATCAGTCGTCAAATTGGGTTAATTTTTGCTAATGCACTGGTTATTGTAAGTAGTGTTTGTTTAATTAATAGATTTAGCAACTGGTAGTTATAATGTAGAAAAACATCACATGAAACCATTATCACTGAATAAATAAAGCCTTTCATACTTTATTTGAGAGCATCACAGAGCTTCCTAGTTTGAGAAGTCCTCTTATACTTTGGCCCTATATTTTTTAAAAGATTACTTTGGAAATTACCTTTCAGGATGTATATTTTAAAGTTCATTTTTGTGTTCTGTGCTACAGGTACATGGATCTTGACAGTGAATGATCACAAACTTCTCTTTCTTATAATTCAGCATCTCTGGAGGATGATGAATTACCTTAAGGACTTCCCCTAAGGGCTACCAAAGTGAATTTATATGTGCCAAGAAGGCTATATTTTAAGCCAGGTCATCACATATATAACTGTAATGTAACCCATCCAACTCTGTTGGTGTGATTATAACGGAAACAACTGGGTCACATGGATAAACGTTTTCAACATAACAAATTTGTCTTTAGTTTCATATTTAATTACAGTAAAGTAAGACTAGAATAAGTTAACATTGAGAGTCTGTTTTAAATTTAATGTTTTTGTCCATACTTTTTAATTTATATGTTAATGCTGTACCATACTCTCCCATTTGATAGTATTTGCAACACTGAGACTTTGGAAAATAATTAAGATTACGTAAAACATTAGTAGGGTGAAATGTGATAATATTTGTTCTGTGTATGCTTAAAAGAAAATAAACCAGAAAGCACACTTTTCCAGCCCGAACCCTATGTGAGGCTACATCAAGAAGGTGTCCATGTACAAGTCATGATGAACAGCTTTACCAGAAATCAAATCTGTCAACATTTTAATCTTCGACTCCTTGGTTCCAGAATCATGAGAAATAAATTTCCATTGTTTAACCCAAAAAGTCAATGGTATCTTCTTATAGCAGCTTTAGGGTTCCTTCCTTCCCTACTTCCTCCCTTCCTTCCTTCCTTCCTTCCTTCCTTCCTTCCTTCCTTCCTTCCTTCCCTCCCTCCCTCCCTCCCTTCCTCCCTCCTTCCTTCCTTCCTTCCTTCCTTCCTTCCTTCCTTCCTTCCTTCCTTCCTTCCTTTCTTTCTTTCTTGAAAGAACAGCTGAGAATTTCAACTTACCATTGGTCACAATTTCAATAAAAACTTTTTGAGTGATACTTTTTGTTGTAAGATATTGTATTATTTACTGGAAAAACCTATTTCTAGTTGTGGTGTGGCTCAGCCTTTAGCACACACATTTAATCCCAAACAATGAAGGCAAAGTTAGTTTGTAGAAGGAAGTACCCATGTTTGAAAGTGATGTCTAATTGAAAAGCATACAAAGGGATGAATCAAAAAAAAAAAATTTGACAGAATGGGGTATGCCCAACCCTCATGAGAAGAGAGAGGAAAGAGAAGCTACTTAATAGAGACTAGAACAAAGGGAGGAGGCAGATTGTTGAAGAGGGAACAAGCTAGACACAGGTGAAGACAGAATGGGCCAGAGAATGAGAAGGAGCCAGAGATTAGAACACATTTCTAGAGTTAGTATGAGGCCAAGGAGACCAATTCAGGAGAGACTGAGAGAGAGAAGCCAGATTAAATCAGTCAGCCTGGAGAAGAGTTTGAACAGCTAGCTGAGTTGAACTAGCCAACCAGAGATCAGAAAGAAAAAAGAAAGGGTGATCTTATTAAGCAGTAATTCTCAGAGACTGAAAACATTCTAGGTCTAGATAATATTGTATGGAGGCTAGAAGTTTCCAGGACTAGGCTTAGGTTAGCAGACTGAGATAGTTTCAGAGACAATAATTATATCAAGTGAGCAAAAAATTACTATACAGTTTCCCAATTTCGGTTATTGTTTTTCTTTTCAACATAGGAAACAGTAATGGATGTGTCATCCATGATATTCTCTGATGAAAGGATATTCCCCAAGGCCATATACAATCAGCTCTAACCTTTTCATCTTTCAAGGAAGAAAACATGTCAAAATATGTTAATGTATCATTATTGTTCATGAAACATTGAAGGTTCTTCTACTAAAATATTAAATTATAGCAAAACTTGAGACTCATCTATGTTGGCATAATTTAGCATACTTCATTTATTCTTAATTGAACAAGATCATCTCATAATCAATTTGTCTATTCTCATATGGGGCAAGCTCTTTACCATTTTCTTCCATCCCAATAATACTGCAATGAACATTCTTATGAAAGTGGGTGAGAATTTCTCTAAAGTAACAGTCCATCCTTAGTATTGATGGTAAATGGTGCTACTACTCCCTTTCCCCAGGATTCCAAAATCTGTGAAGAATCAATTCCTTGAATATGGTCGTGTAGGAATAGTGAATTACCTATGCAGTATATTTCTACATCTTTAAATTATTTATAATAGTGAATGCTTTTTAGATAATTTGCAAATAATTATGACTCTGTATCAGTGGGGAATGGCAAGGAAAAAAGATCTCTATAGATACAATTTTTGCCAACTATTTTTGCCCCAATGTTGGTTTAATCCATAAGTGGAAAACCAGTGGATACAGAGAGCCAACTATATATTCAGAAGTGGAGTTCAAAAGACAAGCATTGCTTTAACTTTCCCAGACAAAGCCACATTGCTCTGCACAGAGGTACTAACAATTTAATGCATACATATACAGTGGATAAGAATTTCCTTTGCTGCTGGGATTTGTGGCACACATCTTTAATCACAGTACTAGGGAGGCAGAAGATGGTGGACCTCTGAGTTCAAGGCCACCCTGGTCTACAGAGTGAGTTCCAAGAGAGCCAGAGAAACCTTGTCTCTAAAAGTCCAAACAACAAAAATAACAACAACAAATTCCCTTTGCATGTACAAAATAACACTATTTATATGGACTTTCTTTTATTCCAAAATGTTCCTATGGCTGTTGTTAAATGAGAGAAGCATGTATTGTAACTATTCAAACATTCATTTCTATCTCATTCTACTCTTGTCATTTGTGAGTTCAATCTGCCACGGCTAATTTAAATAGACTTATACAGACTTATATGTATATACTTATACAGACTTATATCAGGATGTCAGAGAAAAAGACCTTAATGGTCTGAATGAAGATTTGTGAATCCTATTCCTCCTTAAGACCTCAGACCACATATTTCACTTCTCTGAACTTGTTTCATGATAATCAAAGTAGGTTAACACTCATCTTCCTGGGAAAACAGTCAAAAGTTAACTAGGGTTTGATTATATAGAAACATTTGTATGGAGGAAGAATTTTTAAAAGAACAAAATAATTGCCAAGTTCTCAGTAACACTTTGGTTGAACTAAAGCAATTATTTCCACATACAGGAAAGAAAACTAATTTGTCCTGCCTGCCCACACTTTCAAACAATTTGGCAAAAGATCAATCTCTGTGAGCATTTTATGTAGTATAAATTCTTTTAGGTTTATTTATGTTATGTGCAATTATTTGTAAAACATGTACAAAGCATTAGCTATTAAAACATAAAGGTGTTTTGTATTCATGTATGTATGTACAGCCATGTCTGTGCCTAATATCCACAGAAGTCAGAAGAGAGGATGACATCCCTTGAAACTGAAGTTATGGACCACCATAGGAATACTAAAAACTCAACCCAGGTTCCCTACAAGAGAAAAAAGTGCTCTGGATGACTGAGTCATCTGGTGCCCCTTCAGCTCCATTTTAACAACAACAACAACAATAAAAATAAACAAAGCTTCATTTGATCAAATTCTCTGGTAACTTACTCCAAAGATTTTAAGAATCAGGAGCAGCCATACAACTAAATTATAGTGAAGAAAAGACTTCAAACTTCCCCTTCACCCTCACTGCCTCACCAAAGTACCCACCCTGAGCAAGGTGTTTCTGTTAAAATATTTTCTGGCCATGTCTATGAAATGCGAAAATAAGTGAAAGCAAAAATCCACAGGCAAAACAGGTACTTGGCACTTTGAGAACTGGTTGTTTTGTTGACTTAATCTTTGCTCCCCCCTAATTGAGTCAAGCTGACTTTTGTGTGTAGACATAACTTCAGTGTTTATAGTTGAACTGCAGGTCATTCATCTTTAGTCAGTCATGCATTTGATCTGAAGATATTTGCAAAGTTTACATTTATGAAAATGTTTTTCTCCACTTCGGCAGGCAGGGTATTTTTTTTTTCCTTCTAAACACATCACAGGACATTTTTTTCTATGAGTTCATTTATCTTCCAGATAGTTAGTTATCCTGTGCTCCTCCACTCCTTGCTTTTATAAACAAAATGGCTTCTCCTCATTTCTGCTCCCAATGTTCTTCCAGAGGGTTCTAAGAGTCACAGATCTAAGATTTTTGGTTCTTCAGTAATTTGTCGCTAGACAGCAAAACTTTCCCCCACCTTTAGGTATCTATGAAAATGACTTGTCTCATACCTCCTTGCTACTCTATGTTCCAGGTTACCTGTTACTTTCTCAGATTTAATACTTTCATTCGCCTCCCATTCCATTCCTTCTGCCTAAAAATTTCCCACCCCACCCTCTCCTAGGCAATACTACATTCAAACAGGAAAAGAAAGGAATATCATAGAGCTCTGCTTCTAGATAAATATCATCTTTACATTCAGAGGCATCCCAATTTGCCAAGTGTGGCTTCAGCTGGAAACCATCCCGAGGCAAGAAGACTTCCTTGGTTTGTGAATGTCACAGCAGCATTCTCCCCAAGCATGGATTTGGACCCCTAGGTTGTTGTAGACTGCTTTGTGTAGTTACTTAATTGTCTATTGCTATTTTCCAACAGTCTTCAGCACTGGAGGCTATCTGAGAAAGCAGATAAAACTGTTTAACTACATGTTTAAGAAATTCTCAAAATGAGAAAGCTAAAAAAATGTATTAACAGTAACCCAGCCCACCTCTGTCTTTTGTGGAATTCACTTAATGGGTACATAGAGACTCCTCATTTCTATGGAATGTACTGTCCAAGGTACTCTATCATTTACCCACCTCTTCTCCTCGACTCTGATCTACACTGAGTATCAACTACTCGTTCCCAAACACATTTCCAAATCTTTTTACTAAAACCTATCAATTCACACACAAGGCAAATCAAAAAAACCTTTTCCCCCAAAATGAAGTTACTAATATAATTGTCCATAACATGTAAAGGTTTAAATTATGATTTTTTTTAATTTCTAAAAGGCAATATATTACTCAGAATCCAGAAACATTTTGCTCTTTTTCTAGCCTTGTAATATGTGGTCAGAACCTATGTCACTATACTGAGCAGCTCCCGAGAAATCATGTGATCACAAGAAGAAACAAGAGATACTTCACAGTGTGCCATAGTGATAGTTAAGTGAAGATAATGAACTAAATGCATTTCAACTGAAGATGTATTCAACGTTTGACAGACTTATTGAAATCATAACATTGTGACTTGATGATTATTATATGCACACATTATAGAAAATTGTATTAAAAAATCATATCTTTGAGATGACATGTAGTTCAGTGGCTGAGCATTCTCTTAGCATGAACAAGACCTTGGGTTCCATTTCTAACAGCACTAAAAAAAATCAAGCTTTGTCAGGGAGGGTTTACTCAGTTTCATGTTGGGTACCACATGAAACATAATAATGACAACTCTCTCCTGTGTGTCCAAATTATGATGTACTAAAGATTTCCATAAGAAAATGTCCATGGATAACAAACCATGATGTATGTAAGATCCATGAGAACACTCATAAGAATAACTAAGGTGACACAGCAGGCAATATATATATATATATATATATATATATATATATATATATATATATATGAATGTTGACAAGACCAGGAATATCTTTAAGATTTTAACCCAGGAATCTGCATCCTCATTCTATGAAGGGCTAGATTAGTAAATGTTTTTAGCTTTGTAGGCCATGCACTATCTTATTTGCACCTACTCCATTCTGTCTTTGTCTCGGGAAAGCAGACATAGAGGATAAATACAATCTGTGTTCCACTGATACCACTTATAAACACAGGCCTCTTTCTGGGGAATCATTTGCAAATTTCTGCTTGAATGCACTGTCAGTGAGGAGAAAATTTTGTCCAAGCAGCTTAGAAAGTAAGGCTGAAATGGTATGTATATATTTGTGTTAATTAGCATGTGCACTCAGTCTCAGCATTTCAATATCTAAGGAGATGACAGCAACATAGAAATGAGGTCGTTAGGGAAACATCTATAAGGATGCACATGCAAGTATGACTTCTAATAGCCCCCAATTGGAAATGACGATAGAATAGATAAACTGTAGTATATTTAGTATATTCTGAATATGAATAACTTACAAGGAAGATGAAATTTTTTGGTGAGGGGCGAGTTATATTAGGAGCCAGTTGAATGGCTCAGTGGGGGAAAGCACTTGTTGCCAAGCTTGATGACCCAAATCAGCAGAGTCCCAGAATACTGCATTACTCTATCAATCATTTTATCAATCACCTTTATTTTCTATGTTGTTTTAGTGTAGCACAGAATATATATATACTAAAGGGGTCTGGTAAGAATTTAGCTACACAACTAGAAACCATTTTTTTCAGTAAATAACACAATCTTGGGGTTCACATTATGATCAAATATCCTGCAACAACAGAGAGTGCTACTGCTATCCCATAATGTATAAGGTAATGCTAGAAGAGGTATGTGGCTCGAAGTATATAAGGAGTGATGAGATTGAGCAAATGCTGGACTGTGTGCATACTCTATCGCCTATTCCCAACCACCTCTCTTATATAACACACACGCACACTGTGTAGAATGAAATGACTATCTTCCTTATATAAACCACCCTAGCACAATGATTTTGCCTTGTGACCATATCCTAAAGAGTGACTTAGAAGAGTTTTAAACTGATTGTACTTTCTGAGGATGTGTAAACCCTTAGCCTACATGGGACACTACTCCAGCTGAGTGTGGAATGACGAGAATCTTGACCAATAATTATCTAAAAGACCCTCAGGTGAAATTCTTTCACTCTGTGTGAGTGGCCACTGATCTCCCAATCTTTAGATCTTTGAATATTTAGAGTCATGAAGGTGTCCTTAGACAAATCTCAATGACTTAATAATTATGTCCTCCCTTTCCCGATACTTCTAATTAAAAATACCTTAGGGCAATAATGTGTTAAGCTTCTTAACCTAGCACCCCTCTCTATTTCCTCTTTCTATTTGTGGAACATTTGGGACTGATTCTTCTTGTCTTTTCTTTAAAGAAGACCTTTCTGTTAAAGCATAACCAATGATAGTCAGCAGCATTTCCCAATTGCTTTTAGAATATCTCTTTCTTGACTAGTAACCTGTAAGGGAGATTTTATGTTTAAGGCCTGCTGCAAGAGGAACGTGTTTGTGTGCAAAGTCTAAGCAGGTCTAATTTTTCTGAACTTTTGCTTTCTCAAATGTAAAATATGAATAATAAGAGACTCTAATATTTGCTTGGTTTTTGTTCTTCCAGTGTGCAAATCATAATAGTGCATGTGTGCTATTAAACAAGTTCCCAGGTGTCTCATCCTATGCTAGTTCTTAACTTCCTGGAAGAAACAGTGAGATTTTTTCACTGAATTCTTCTTCTCACAAATTACCACAGAAATTCCAAATATGTCTAACTTGTTTTTCTAGACAATTTGTGTTTACATGTGTATGTGCAGTTTATAGTTTTCTTCATGCTTACTTTTATTCTATTTATCAAACATGAGACAAGGTTCTGAATGCTTTACAATGGTACCTCACTGCAAATAACAACCTAGTAAGGCACATGT
This sequence comes from Arvicanthis niloticus, assembly GCF_011762505.2. NCBI lineage: Eukaryota > Metazoa > Chordata > Mammalia > Rodentia > Muridae > Arvicanthis > Arvicanthis niloticus. The sequence continues at coordinate 20,243,887 of NC_047679.1, forward strand.
GATGATCTCCCCACTTTTTACAGACTGGGTCACAGAATGATTGGGTAGTTTTCCAGAGTCACACAGCCAAGGAGAAGAAAGGCAGGGATTTGTTCAACCTGGGCTCTGTGGCCAGGGTCCCACTGTTCTTTCAACCTCCTCTGAATGATTTGCTACTAAACACTAAGAGAGTTACCCATGTCAGTGGCTATAAATATTATCTAGATTTAAAAAAAAAAAAAACAAAATAGGAAGGTGCATTTTCTGCTAGGTTCTGAGGGGAGACACATCAATTCAATAGTGTGATGATGAAGATACTTAGTAGCAAACACAGTTCCTACTGTTTTTAATTATGAGAATAATGGTAAAGTTAAGGAATATAATTCTTGTCCAGGCACGTTTGACCCCTACTTCCTTACAACTGTCCCTGGCCCTTATTGTACAGTTGAACTTTAGCCAGAAGCCTCAGAGATACCATCTTATGGAAAGTAGTCCCATTGTTAATAAAGCACTATTTCCTCATTCAACAAATAGTTCTTGAACTCCAGCTACATTTTTGCACATATTATGATTGCTTCAGGGAAAGTGGGTTGTTAAATAAAGAAATAAAGTTTGAAAAGAAGAAAGCAGAGTGCTTAACTACCATAAGTGCAGGGTGAGTAAGCTTGCCATATTTAGTAATAAAAGGCAGAAGATCCAGCTAGATTTAAATTTTATATAAATATTTTTTACCATAAGTGTAACTGATACAATCTATTATATATACATATGAATATATGTATATATATATATATATATATATATTATGCTAACAAAGTTCTATATTATTTATCTGAATAAAATTTGATCCAACCTTCTGTCTTTTGTTATCCTGGAGAGGAGGGTAATGGTTGTGGTTGCAGACATAAAGACTTGTCCCAACCTTAACCCCAACTCCTTACTCCTTACCATTAAATATAGTGACATCACTTCAGATCTCATTTTACTTCTAATTCACATTCTATTCTGCCCTTTAGCCCAATAAACTCATTCCGTTCAAAGACTCCATAATCCTTTGAGCCACTCAGGAATTGAAGTTATAGTGCAACTTATTTTTGTGTTATGTACCTTCTGTGTATGTCATAGTCCCTGGAGTAAAAAACGAAATTCTCTATAGCAATCCCATAGTTACACCAAATGCCTGAGCCTACTTACATATCTCTCTCTCTCTCTCTCTCTCTCTCTCTCTCTCTCTCTCTCTCTCTCTCTCACACACACACACACACACACACACCTAGTGTTTTTGTTTTGGTCTTTTCTGAACTAATCAAGCCCAAGATGACCTGTCAAAAACTCATTTATTACCAAATAGAGAAAATCAAATTTAAGTATTTTGTGTGAAAGGACAGGAAGTAGTGAAGATAGCCTTGGATTCAAAAGTTTCATCCTACACAGTGATGATAGAAACATTTTAATTGAATCTCAACTTTTCTCCTGAAATCTGCTTTTATGCTTTGTTGTGGAACCGCAAGATCATACCACTTACAAGTGTGGACTGGCTTTTTTTTTTTAGGTGCACATGCTGAGGCCTGTCAGAGAGCTAAGTTTTCTCCATGCATAATAAATTGACCTTGCATCTTCTTTGTCCTCCCTGCCATTTGCTGTACGAAGATGACAGTTCACTGATTGATGACTTTAAGGTACTTTAAGGTATGAAGATGACAGTTCACTGATTGATGACTTAGGTATATATGCTTTAAAGACCATGACCATCCTTTTGTAGTGACCATACTGTGGCCATCATGTGGAGGCCATTATTCAGTGATTATCACATAGTGGCCCTCACTCAGTGTTCCTCAAATTGTGACCATCACAACATGACCACCATACAGTGAAAATCAAATAGTGTCCACCACACAGTGATCATCACAAAGTTGGCAATTGCACAGTGACCGTCTCAAAATGACCATCACACATAGTCATCATAAGGTCTCATTAACACTTTGGCCATTACAATGGCTACCATACAATGACCATCACACGGTAGCTATTAACAGTGACCATCATGTAGTGGCCATCACACACTGACCATGCTTTAAAGGTATACATGCTTTGAAAAAAGGGTTTATTGTTTAGAGAAAAACCCTGTGTTATAAGTCACATGTCTAAAATCCAGAAGGTTATCAGAAAAGGCATCCAGGAAGTAAGAGAAGTTAGGTAAACATAAGACACTTTGTCTTGTGCTAAAAGTTGCATCAACTAGTAGTGAATGGAAGGAATGTGGTTTAAGGCAAGACAAGCTATGTTAAACAGTCATCGCTCAGTAACATGAGTACAGCCACTGTCAGGATAAGGTCCAGTAATTTCATTGACCTTGCTTCCAGGAATAACTCCTCGCACATCCCTATGATCAGAATGAGAGAGCTTCTGGACTAACAAAGCCCTCAGATTTCAATCAATGACTATTCACAGGCAGCAGCAGTTGATGGCTCAAAATTCTCTCAAGGAAAATACTGAGTTGACCTTTTAGTATATCAGATTAATTTAAGGACCATTCAGCTCAAACGTGTAATGTTCAATTTCCCATCCAAGACATAAAGAATGAGGGCAGACTTAGAAATAGTACATTTCCTGCAAATGACTGAGAGTAATAATCACACCAGCTATTTTCTCTGGCAAGATGAACTTTTTGTTCCCTCTTTTCTGTCCTTAGAAATGTTGGAGAAAAGATAAAGTTGAAATCATTATATCTTTCAATAAAGAAAACAGGAGGAGAGGGTTGTGGATGACATTAATGGTCCCCATTCTTCACAATTTTCTGAAATCATTAAAATAATAGAAAAGTGAACGTAGAGAATCTATGGGTTTCTGGATGGGCAACACAAGCTGCCTGGTTTCTCTGATTGTCAGGAATCCTTGAAGAAATTGTTCCATGTGCTTTGGTGGATCCAATGGCTAAAGTGGAAGAGGTATCCCTGCCATGTCTGTGACCTCAGAAAACTAGAATTTGCCTCCTTCCCTTGCATCTGAATTCATTCTGGGTGACTCTGCACTCAAATAGAGGAAGGAAAACAGTAGGTGAAAGTATCTTCCTTAATCCCTGTCAATGACATATGAGCCATACTTTGTATATCCTAATCATTTCCTACAAGGGTCCTGTGTGCTTCTAGAAAACTGGAAAGTACTTGAAAAATGCATGCTGATTGGCAATATATTTGTAAAGGTGAAAGTTTTCTGGAAAGCAATTAGGATTCAGAATTTACAGTCCTGACTTCTATTTCAGATACTACAGTAAAGGAATGAGATCCACTGAAAGTCCTGATACTTGTAGTCCATTCTAAATCATCCTATGTGGCCCACTTCATGTGTGGATTACAGGTATATGCAGATGATATACATAAACAATGTCACTTAATTCTTCAAGCTAGACAAGTAGGATACGGAGAGGCCAGTGCCTCCAAGATCAGGCCTGTGAACCACTAGCAGTCTTGTCTTCCTAGCCTAGTGTGTCAATACACCAAGTATATTCTGTATGTGCCATGACATAAAATTTGTTAAGGTATACCTGAGGCAAGTTAAGTCAGGATTTTACTTTATATAGAAATTATCATAATCTGACAGCTATTTTGTAAAAATACAGAGGATGTAGTATGATTTGATTTTTAAAGTAATTTTTCTCTAAATTAGTATGATAAAAATCACCTAGAAACTATTCTATGATTGCGGTTAGTTGCTTTGGAGACGAAGATGTTCAGAAGTAAGTTAAGCTTAGCATTTTTTTCCCACATGCATGTAGAAGCCTCCTTCCAAATGATGCTAGACTGACTTTATTGATGAAACCAATTAATACCTTTTGTCTATCCACATTCTTTGAAAGGTAATTTTGTAATTTACTCTCATCAAATGTTTGTCTGAGAGGGGAGCTCAGAGGGTCTAGAGAACGGGAAGGAAGGCAAAAACGTGATTTCAACTAAACACATTTAAAAATCAATCACATACATTAATTCATGTTTGCTAGTTTCCCTATACTTAAACAAAAACTGGTCCTCGGCATTGCTTTGACTATAAAATGGTGACTGATTTTAATCCTGTACTTTAAGGTTCACGAATATTTGCATTCTTTCTCATGGATCCTCATCTTCTCCATAAGAAAATCTGAGAGAAATCTTAAAGAAAATGAGAAACTGTGGCTGCAGAGATGGTTCATTTTATAAAAGTGGTCAAGGCACAAGCATGAAATCCCGAGTTCAAATTTCCAGCATCCGCATAAAAAAGCCAAGCAGTGCAGCATACACCTGTAATTCCAGTGCTAAGGAGGCAGGGACAGGTCAATCTCCAGAGCTTAATGTCCACCTAAACTCACCCAATAATAAATTCCTGGTTATGTGGAGAGTGATTAATCAAGATACACAAAATCAACCTCTGGCCTAAACACACACACACACACACACACACACACACACACACACACACACCACAGAGAAAGAGAGAGAGACAAGGAGGAGGAGGAGGAGGAGGAGGATGAAGAGGAAGAGGAAGGGATGGAAGGAGGGAAGGAGGGAAGAGGGAGAGGGAGAGGGAAAGGATCAGAAACCATACATAAATAAGCCCAGTTTTCTCAGCCATTACCACTCTTCCAAACATATGAGATTAGCACATTCAACTCTAGCAAGCACCCACAGCTGAATGTGGATACAGTAAAGAGGCAGACCAGACTGGAAGCACAAAGAAGATCACTTAAAGTTGAGAGGAGCAATACTAAATGATTACTTTTAGAAGTCACCAAGTTTTTGTTATACAGCAATCGATAATTGATGTGCAAACATATAAGATGCAGGTTTCTTCACACTGATGTGTCAAATTATTTATCTCCTTTATACAAGTATCCATTGGTTTGTGCATCCAACAAAATGTTGTTAATCAAAATCAGTGCCAGACATGATGAAACATGAAACTCCAGGACTTGAAGCTGAAGCAGGAAAGATAGTGAATTTAAAGCCAATGTGGGCAGCAGACAACAGTGAAACCCCATCAAGTAATGATTAATTTCTAACCGCAGTTATAATACTGCAGTCTTATCTAGTGGACTCAGGACAAGCTCTATTAGGATTTTATTATTACTGAAGACCTACAATGTTCTAAATATTAAATTATCATTCTCTTACAGGAATATGTCCCACTCAAACAACCTGTCACCACTAACAACAAAGAAATCCACAGATTATGTTCTAAATTTCAACCCTACAACATTCCTGCATTAAAATGAGGGCCAAAACGAACTGAGATTTCAAAGAAGGATAACACTCTCAAGATCACAGTCAAGAAGACTATAGTTAGCCCATCAGACTTTTGATTATTGTCTTATTTGAATTCCATTTTACTTTATAAATGAAATCTCTCTCTAAGCCTGATGTCTTTCCACATCACTTGCCCACGTGCTGACAACCTCCCATTGAATTTTTCTAATAGTTTCCTAGCTGACCCCTTGATCCTTACCATTACTCCTCACTATGTGACACAGATAGGCTAAGTGTATCATACCTACTTCATCATTGTGGACACAGTAAAATACCATGTCTCCTACATAAGTACCTTGTATCTAAGTGCATCTAAGTGCATTATCCTGGAACTAATTCATCTCAAAAGAATATGAGTGAAAATGAGCTAGTCTTCCTCACAAACTCACTGTCCTCTTGTGTCTCTTACATTGTCTAGACCAGCAGTTCTCAAACCTATGGGTCACAACCCCTTTGAGGGCCTAATGACCATTTCATAGGGGTCACATATCAGATAGCCTGCATATCAGATATTTACATTAAAATTCATAACAGTAGTAAAATTCCAGTTGTGAAGTAACAGTGAAAATAATTTTATGTCTGGATGTAGCCACAACATGAACTGTATAAAGGGTCACATCAGAGTCTCTTGTCTACACATTAAAGACAATGGCTTTGCATGGTAAAATTGCATGAATTCCAACTTGGCTACTTGAATGAGAATTTCACCTGAAACAGTTGTTTATGTCTTTTCACATGATGGTGTCTTGGTAAGTCGACAGAGATTTGGCAGTTAGTTATTAGAACCTTTAATACAAGCATTTTGGACAAGGTAACTCATTATTGTTGGAGACTTGTCTGTGCATCATAACACAGCAACATTGCTGACCTCCACCACCAGACACTAATAATAACCTCTGGCCCCACTCGTGACCACCAAAAGTGTCTTCAGACATTGCCATCTGCCCCCTCTGTCAAATTCCGTCCATTTAAAGCTTACTAGCCTATGATGACTACCCTAACTAGAACATTTCTAATTTATTTAGTATGACCAGGCATCTCTTATGTAGTGTGTGGAAACAATTCTCTGCTCCCATCATTGCATAATGTTATATGTGATTCTCCAGATCTTAATGGGACATAACCTTTTTCAAAGTTCTTGATAATTATCTTCCAATATAACTACTAAATACCCTCAATTTATTTCTCCTATCTGTCAACATACCTCCTGGGGGGTGAACAATGGGTTTCATCTGACAGAATAAAAACCTTTAAGTAACTGACAGTGGCTGCTTGGAGCACTGAAAAGTTAAGACTACCTATTCATTTGGTACCATGTTGAAATCAATTAAGTAACTTCAACTAAGGACCTGAAATATCATGGCATCATCTATCCCATCAGAGACTCGGATTAGCTGACTGGCTGCTCTCTGTGAACTTTCCCCAAATCTGTTATAATTTCTTTAAAAGCAGGACCTGTATTTCTCCCTGAAGACAAACTGTTAATATATAGGCCATTAAGGCCACAGAGAATTTTTTGAAATCAGTCCAATATCTGTTACTAATACACTAATCAATCGCAAAAGTTGCCTCCTGACATAGTCATTCCTATGACTCTGGGTCAATTACACTGTCATGTTTGCTTTCTTTCAATTATTAGTTTGAGTAGTAACTGGGGCATAAAAGGATCCTCCCCCAGTTTTGTTTTTTGTTTTTTGTTTTTCTTAACAACCAAGCTTGTCTTCAAAAATCTCCTCCAAAAATCTGAACTGGGCTTTAAAAACTATAGTGCATGGAAATTTATGCCTTATAAAACACTTTTTGGATATTTGCCTCATAAATGTTTCCCTTTTCTTTTTACTTTTCAAACATATTTTGTATTAAAAGAACCAAATGTGTCATTGTCGTGGGCACAAAACCATCTTGTTTATTACAAAGTGATTCATACAAATTAGTAATGGAAGAATTCTGTCCTTTTCAGAACAGTAAACAATCTGCATAAAACAGTCTCTAGAATTTAGTGGAGCTTTATCTCAGAACCTTATTGGTCTGTGAAAAGGCACTGCTATTTCAAGAAACAAACAAACAAACAAAAAAAGAAGATTAAAATCTTAGGATGGAATCCAAAGAGCCCATGAAATCTCTGCAATGCCAAACATGAGATTTCCAATGGAGACTCACAACTTTCTTGTTAAAGTTGATTGTTGTTAAGTACATATAAGTCTTCAGGGTTTCCTGTCAAGGAAATGTGGCTATTTCTTTTTCTAGGCACTGCTCTCAGCCCTCTGTACTAAAACATATTCATTTATAAAAACAGTTATAACTATGTCTCAGACCCAATACTCACATGTAGAGAAAGTCTTGTATTTTTATTTCCAAAGAGTTATATTTTACATAATTTAATTCTTTATCTTCTTTGTCTTTTCCTTTGTGTGACTTTAATCAGAACAATGGTTCTCGACCATTCTAATGCTGTGACCTTTTAATGCAGTTCCTCATGTTGTGTTCCCCCAACCATAAAAGTATTTTCTTGCTACTCTACAACTATAATTTGCTCCTGGTATGAATCGTAACTCAAATACATGATACCCAGGATATCTGATATTTGACCTCTATGGAGGTGGAAACCCACAGGTTGAGAACTCCCTAATAATAGTGCAATATTTAGAACAGGAAAACTACTAATTTTAACCATTTTTATGTGTACAATTTAGTGGCATTAATTACATTCACATTGCTGTGCCATCTCTAGGATGTTGTTCTCTTTTCCAAATGAGATTCCTTCCTCATTAAACAACATCCCTCCACTCCCAGTCATTGTCTGCCTATTTCTTTTCTCTTGAGACACATCCTTTTGTACTTAAAAAGCCTTATCAAGTGTCTAAGCTAAAGGATGCACGCAGTATTTCAGCCATCATACATATTAAAATTTTTAGACAACATCTAACATCTATTGAGCACTCTGCTATACTACATTAACATCTACTGCAATAACAAGTGCACTTATTATTCAAAATAATACTTAATATAGGTCCTACTTTCTGCCATTTTGCAAATGAGAAACCTGAGGCACAGGGAACTTCAATCTCTTGTTCAAGGCCACATTGCTTGTAAATAATAAAAATGAGATTTAAACACAGGTTTTCTAGTTCCAAAGCTCATGGCTTCCTTTAGTTTTCCTACACTGCAGCTTGCTTTCTTTGCCGTCTTCTCCACTCTTGCAAAGAACCATAGATGTAAACACTTCCAGGTTATATTCTCCATCAGGGTCCCTATTCACTTTAATGCTTCAGTTTCTAATTCTCCTGGCCATGGTCTTCAATGCATTTGTGCATATTTCTCTCCAATTCAAAATTCATGACATATAACAATATGAACAACAGAAAACCATGACATTTCAGGGTCACATCACACTAAAACAGTAGACTAGGTTAGTTCACCAGTCTCCAAGTCACCTAGCTGATCTAGGCTGAGCCATCCTTTGCATATTACTCATCCTCCACTCAAGAAAGTGAGTTAGTCCAGGCAACTCTTTCTTGGCAGAGTCTCAAGAGAACAAGCAGACTCCAGGCAAGGCCTCTTGGTGCTTAGCCTTAAAACCAGCATGCTGTCACCTCTGTCTTATCTACCCGCCAAAGCAAGAGAAAGAGCTGAGGGTCAAAGCGCAAGGAATTCAATAATGCTTTTGTCAGGAATCGAAATTCAGTGTCTCTAAAGGTGTGGATCCAGCAAGGGTGAGGAATTCTCACTGATAGTACAATTGAAGTCACTGACTTATCTTCTTCTCATCCCCCTTCCTATAACTTGCATTATCACAAATCCTATTGTATCTCCTTATCTTCAAATGTGTTGATTGTGAAGATAATACCCAAAAGCACATCTTTAGCCACTGGCTTGACAACATGCAAATAACCCTTCCCTCCATTGTCTTAATCTATCATTTTCAAATCTAAAATGGGTGTTACCTGTTCTTCAAAAACCAATTCTTCTTGCTATCTGAAAGTGTGTTAAGGACATCTATTGTGTAGGAGTCCTTTCAATTATCCCTCAGTACTGAGCATAGCTTCCTAACAACTTAGAATTATCATTAGTGTCATCCATTCAAAATAAGGTAAGGAACCCAGTTGTAGCAACCAAAACTAATTACACCTAGTCTTATCACCTAAGAGTTGAGACTCACCACTTTCCTGCCCTGTTCCACTAGGGTGTATTCAGAATGCAGATGTATTCAGAGCTCTGGAAGATCTTTTCCTCTTTCAGGAGTAAGGGAGAATGAGTAAGAAATCTTAATATGTTGCAATGGGTTCATAATCTTCTATCCCATCCTTTTCTACATTTGACACCTCCATCTTTTATTGGTTACTGGTATTAGAAACATTTAATGGTAGCTGGATTCTCAGAGGAAAAAAATGAATAAGAAATACTCTTAATAAGTTGTACAGAAATTAGAACTTCCAGCCACTCATTTTCTACTCTGTAGTTCCTGGCCTGAGACTGAGTGGATACATTGTTCTGTTTAATTATTACATAACTTTCTCAGAAAATAAAATAATCCTATTTATCTTTCATAGTTTAGGTCAAGGAGAAGGACAGAAAATGCTGTGCAGAAAGCAGTGAAGGACATCAGTTATTCACCATAAACTGTACAGGAAAAAAAAATCTGTCAATCCTTTATTTACAATGTCTAAAATTTACAGGGAAAAAATCTGCACAAGAATAATTAATCAATGTCAGGCTCTATTTACCACTGTTGTTAGTAACTAAATGGGGCCCTCTGTCAAGAGCTGATATTACTCAGGCTCACCAACCTGTAAAATCGCCAAACACTGGACTAATCTCAAGGCACAGAGTATCAGAAAAGGAATTGAAAGTTCATTGTTTCTAGTACTGGCATCTATGATGGAGCACAATATATAAAAGCCTTCCCAGTCCATATTTTACCATTGCCTTCTCTCAGAAGCAGGTGGCAAATGAAGGCTTTGAAAGCAAAGACCTTGAAGCTGAAAACACATTAGAAAGGTATGGAAATACAACAAAGATGAGAGGATACCTATTTCTCAGTGCATCCATAAGCAGATGAATGAGTGAGGCTCAATCCTCTAGTGACTTCTGGTAGAGACTAGAACTCATCTTCCAAGGGTCAAGGAAACTAGGCGTATTAAGTGTACCTACCTGGGTCTGACTTCCTGCCATTTTCAGATTGTTCTGCTATCTTGCTAAGGGTTGAACATGAGAATGACTAGGGAGGGTCAGCAAAGGAATCTTTGAATCAAGACTTTAATAATTTCCCATGGTGGTCAGACAATCAATACATTTATGGAGAAGAGAAAAGATCCCCTAGAAGTGCCTTATATGGTAGCAGAATCATTTGACCCTCCATGTCCCTGCTCTTGGCTTTCCCCCAATCTCCACTGCTCCTTTTCCTTTAAGCTCCTTTCTGTATTCAGAGAAAGGAAATGCCTTCATCTTAGGTCTATCCCTGGGACCTCATTGCCTTAGTATAGAGGTTCCCCACAAATGGTCTATGTAGATGTTAGGGATCAGTGTAGGTTGTAGTCTCCTTTTCACATGAATCCTCATCTGACAAGTTCCTTCTGGAAGAACTCAATGGTCCATTTTTATACTCTGAAACTTACTATATGTTCCAGTATCTGAAAATATGAACTCCAATTCTCCTTTTGATATCTAATATGTGGAAAATAAGCTCAGCATAGCAGGTGAGTGAGCCTAGATCTGGAATCATGTTTTCAATTATTTATCTCAGTATACATATTTTACTGTTTTTCATGCGATACTGTGATACAATTGTGTAGTTATATGAACTCATTTAAAAAACATGTAACATGTTAAGAATTTCTGTCATTCAGAGGAGCTGGTTAGTCAACAAAAGAATGGACTGGGTATTAGGACTATCCTGTACCTCACTGGTACAAATTGGCATAATTATGCTCTAATTGTATTTTGAGAGAAAAGTTTCATTTTAACAGGAAGGGTGATATGTAGGAGGAGCTAAGGTGGGAAGAGTACAGAGAGGAAGAGAAGGAGTAAGAAGAGGAGAAGAAAAAGGAGAGGAGAAGCTAGGTGATGAGAGAGAGAGAAAGAGGGGGGAGACAGGGAGGCAGATATTCATGTATCTCCACCAGTCAAAGATAGTTGTTATATCTAGGTTGGTCAGTGGGTTACACCCCTGATTGAACAATTCCAAACTTATAAAGCCTATGATTAACATTATTTTTAAAAAATGTATAAATGCAAAAAGGAAAAGGGGGCATGGGATAGGGGTTTCCTAAGGGGGTGGGGGGTGGGGGGGAATGGGGATAGGGGATGCCATCTGAAGTGTAAATAAAATATCTAATAAAAAAAATAAAAAGAATTTCCATCATTATGTAGATTTTTGACAGTTAACTACAACTAGCAAATTGATTCATGAGAGGTTAGAATAGCAGCTTCCATAACAAAACATTTGGAGACCATTAATATGACTTTTGTGCTGGTTAGTTTTCATGTCAACACGACACAGGGTAGACTCATTTTGAAAAAGGAAACCTCCATTACGAAAACCCTGTCCTGTGTATAAGTTTGTGGGGCATTTTCTTGATAGATGCTTGATATGAGACAGCCCAGTCCACTGTGAACAGTGCCACCCCTGGGCTGACTGTCCTGGGTGCTGTAAAAAAGATACGCTGAACAAGCTGTGGGGAGCAAGTCAATAAGTAGCACTATTCCATGGCTTCTGCATCAGCTTCTACCTCTAGCTCCATGGCACAAGTATACACCCTGACATTCCTCAGTGATGTGTCAAGAATTGAAAGTTCTAAGATGAAGTAAACCTACCCAAGTTTCTTTTGATTATAGTGTCTTATCAGAGCAATAGAAGCCCAAAGACAACTATTGTAAAACACAAAAGAAAATTAGTCCTAAAAATTAATTTTACACAACTGTGTGTGTGTGTGTGTGTGTGTGTGTGTGTGTGTATTGTTTTTCCTGTAGTCCATCTGCTTCTAAAGTTTTCTGAAATGCCATATGGACTATACTTAGCTATTTATTAAGCAAACAATGTTCCTAATAGACTAAGAATATAGTTTCTTCTGAGGCTTACTTATATAAAGGTTTATACTCATTAACCCTTCAGCACAGAGGGAGATGATTTTTTTTTTTTTTTTTTAGTGAGGTGCAGTCTAAGTAGAGTACACTCCCAGTGTCATCCAGTCACACACAAGTCCTCATGATTATGAAAGCATACAATGATCCTCATGTTTCACTGGCTAGGTTGAGGGAGGAGGGCTGCCTACTAGGGTTCACAGAGTTTCCTAGAAAAACTAGAGAAGCTGTGTGCTGGCTAGTTTTAAGTCACTGGGAAGGAAGGAACCTCAACTGAAGAATTGCTTCAGTATGTAGGCAAGCCTACAGGGCATTTTCTTAATTTGTTATCTGTGGGGGAGGGCTCCGCCCTTTGTGAGTGGGACCACTCATAGGCTGGTGGTTCTGTCTTCTATGAGAAAGCAGGCTGAGCAAGCCAGGTGGAACAAGCCAAAAAGCAGCACTCCTCCTTGGTCTCTGCATGGGCTCCTGCCTCCAGGTTCCTGCCTTGTTAGAGTTCCTATCCTGACTTCCTTCTGTGATGAACAGTGATATGGAAATGTAAGCCAAGTAAACCCTTTTCTTCCCACGTGGCTTTGTTCATGGAGTTTCATCACAGAAATAGCAACCCTTACTAGGACAGGTTGTCTGTCCTTTTAATCTCTAGAATGTTATGAACGCAGATTCTTCAGATGCTTTGAAGGCTTCTAGCAAACATCTTTACTGAGCCTCCCTAATACAGAATCACTTTAGCAAGCTCTTCATGCAACAGAACACAAGTATGGAGCCCTTCATGGATTTCTGTCTATACACCAGTCAAGCATGCTAGGTTTCTTAAAGCCAAAGCTTCTACTAACTTTGTGGACAAGTAAGTGAACAAATCACCTGGAACTCTTCACCTTCCCCGTACCCATCCAAGTCTGATTTAGACAGTTTCAGTTATCAAAACATTACAAAAACCAATCCAGTAATGAAAAAAGAGTAAGTATTCAAATCAGCAAATTAGCAAGAGAATGGCTTGGCATTTGTCCAACCCACAGAGAACTACGCCTGAAAGAAGTATGGCAAAAAGACCAGACCTTCTCCATACGCCAGTGGTTTGTGCTTTTCCCAGCTCCTTGCTCTAGGGGAAATCTGCCAATTATTTAGCATAATGTTTGTAACATAAGCACTCAATCAACGTCAGCTTTAAACACTATCAACAGAGATTGCCATCTGAAGTATGGCTTCCAGTGAAGTGTCCCCTGGATTTCAGACATTGGAGAACCTTCAAGACTGTCCCAATAAATCTTTCAAAAAAAAGAAAATAGAGCTGTTTATACTGGAATATGATTGATGTAATCAAAGTGTTGACAATATCTGGCTCTTTTCTTAATGAAATAATACTCTGGTAAGCCAAAATTTGAAAATATATCCAGCAATATTTTCCTTAGGAGGACCTCTCAAGTATTTAAGCAAATGTTTAAACCTGTATTTTCCACAGGACACATAGTGTCAACAAGTAGACTTATCTGATAAAGAAATACAAAGTATTTGTGTTATAAATATCATTGTAAAAGGCCTAGCAGTGATGACTTGGTGGGTAAAAGCCCTTTTATGTGCAAGCATAAGAATCTGAATTCAAATGCCCGAATGCCCACATACAAAGCTGAACATGGATATGCATGTTCCGATACCAGCATTGTGTGGCTCCCAATAGCTCTAGCTAACAAGCATAGCCTAACTTGTAAGCTTCAGATTCAATGAGAGACCCTGGCTTCAGGTAATAAGGCATAAAGCTATAATTGACATGTTTCTCTGGCCTCTGCATGTACACCCAAAAACTCATGCATGTGTCATGCACGCGCGCGCTCACGCGCACACACACACACACACACACACAGGGAAATGACTTTGTGAAAGCACAATGTGGGCCGTGCAGATATGTACAGAAATTTATTCTAGGCATGGACTAGCAAAAGAAATCTCCAAAGAAGTATGGAACTTGTTGAATACAAAGAAAATCTGAGAGCTCTCGGTAGTTAGAAAGAGAATGAGTAAAGGACAGTGGGAAAGGAGAGTACAACAGGGCAGGACTGTCCTCTGGACATTCAAGTCAAGCCTTACTACCTACCAGGCTGTTCACTTGTCAATTACAGCACAGCTATGCTACATTTAGTAGATCCGTAATAGGATATTGGAAAAATAAGTGTGTGATACTCATCCCTGAGTCTCTGAATCAAGTACTAGAACGTATTAGTGAATGGATGACTAAAGAATAAATGAATGAATGAATTCACAACTTTCCCAAACATTTTTCTACATTAATACTTTGTCATGGTTAAAGGGGATAAGGTCTAGTAGTATTGCATCAATATCACAGATCTATCAATTTGCCTGCAGAGTGAATTTGCAAGGACATTCTAAAGTCAAGATTTCTTTAATGCCTGATTTAGCCCTCATTTGTATACAAGAAGTTTTCATTTTGGTCAACAGGTAGGTAGGTAGGTAAGTAGGTAGGTTATTTTTTTTACCTTTGTATTCATTTTCTTTTTTTAATATTTTATTTACATTTCAGATGCCATCCCCTTTCCCCAATTCCCTTCCCCAGAAAACTCCTATCCCATGCCCCCTTTTATACATTTTTTAAAATGTTAATCAAAGGCTTTATAAGTTTGGTAATGCTCAATCAGAAGTGTAACCCAATACCCAACCTAGATATATAAACTATCTTTGACTGGTGTAGACACATGAACACCTGCCTCCATGCCCCCCTCTCTTTCTCTCTCTCATCACCTAGCTTCTCCTCTCCTTCATCTTCTCCTCTCCTTACTCCATCTCTTCCTCTTGGTACTCCTTCCCCCTTAGCTCCTCCTACATATCACCCTTCCTGTTAAAATAAAACTTTTTTTCAAAATGCAATTAGAGCATAATTATTCCTAATTGTACCAGTGAGGTACAAGATAGTCCTAATACCCAGTCCATCATTTTGTTGACTAACCAGAACCTCTGTCATCTTTCCTAGCTAAAACACTTAGTTTTGAACCTGGCTTTTTTCTTGGCTTTAGAATGAATGTCAGCTGAAAACCATCCACTCAGATCTTTTCTCTCAAAGTAAATAGCCAGGATTGGCTATGAGACTATAAGTCTTCAACCCCGTCAGAAATCCAGGATGACTGAGTTAACTGAAATTATGGGAAGCACTAAGCATAGCTACTAAAACTTAGCCAATTTATAGAGACCGCTGAACACCTGGAAAACCCCTATACTACCGAACGTTGGAGCATCAAATCTTCAGCCTTCTGGCCCAGAATCATCTGACAGACCTTAGTAATGCAGAATTATTAAGGGCTGATTACTCTGTCTAGGCAGATATAATCAGTCGACTATTCTGCAAGTGTGTCCTTTTCTGGACAGTAATTTGTCTGTAGATGGGAAGAGGCAATTCTTGCCTAGTGGTTACTCTTCCCCCCACCCCTCTTCTAATATCTCAACACCCATAATCAGCTTGAAGAAGTTAATGAAGAGTTGGCGCCCCTATTCCCTGGGCTTGGGGACTGAGGTGGTTAATATTGGGCTGTCTTTCTAGGGAAAAGTAGTAATTTTGTTGGAACAGGGAGGATTAGCTAGGATTTATTGCTTAGCCATAACCTACTGGTAGAAATCTGTATAATTAATATCAAGATGAAGTTATAATTTCTTAAATTGTACAAAATTTACTTTGATTTCAAATTTAAGGTTTTCATTGGTATGAGCTTCTTTTTGATATAAAAGTGAGATGAATATTGATACTCTCATGGGCATTGTGCCTGTATAACACATTTAGGAATACAAGGCTTAGACCCAGTCCTTCTTTAACTTTTTAAACTGATTTGGGACGGTTAGCCTATGAGTTAAGGGACTATAGCAAATTCATGGCTTTGAATTTATTGTTAGGGTGTTTTCCATATTTTATTTAGAAATAGCTGAGAGGAGTTAACAGGCAACAGTCCAGGTTACCTTACATGGATAGTTGGTTTTCAAAACGTCAGAAGTCCATAGAATTGACGTTACAAATCTTTCTATATTAATGTTCATTTTGATTAGAGACCTGTCTGCTCCTGACAGCTTCCTGTCATGGATTCTAAGAAGAAATTGAGCATCCTTGGAGTTACTCCAGGTTATTTGTTTTTAAGGCATAGTGCAAACAAGCCATTTCTTGTGTGAGCCCTTGCTGCCCTCTGCTGGCTAGGTGACTGGAATAAGAAGCAAAAAAAAAAAAAAAAAAATGGCTTTTTGTAGTCAAAATTTCTCTCTCCTTCCTGTTGCTTCACTGTCCTTTCTTTTCTGGATCAACTTCTCTCAGTTTCACTTCCTTTCAAGGCTTTGTGTAATTTTACCTCTAATTTCTTTCTTAATCCTGAACTGCATCAGACACTAAATACCAATATTTGTAATTTGCTCATTACAAGGGCCAGAGAGATGGCTCAACAGATAAAAGGTGCTTGCTGCAGAGCCTGACAATCTGAGTTCAGCCTCCAGGAAGGAGAAAAGCACCCCTGCTAGTTGTCCTCTCTCCTCTGCACATGAGCTAGTGTTCAAATGCACCCACATACACATTGGTGTACATGCACACACATATACACTACAAACAAAATATTTAAATTTTTAGTTTCAGTTCATACTATATTAAGCTTTGAGGTTTAGTCTGGCATTGCAATCATTAAAGCTAGGTGTGTCTGCACAGCCTGGACTTAGGTTCCCTGCACATACGTAGTGGATGTGCAGCTTGTTCTTCATGTAGGTCCTGAATACTGTAGTGGGGGCTGTTCCTAAAACTGTTACCTCCTGACTGCATAATCCATTTTCCCAAAGGGTTGTCTTGTCTGGCTGCATGAAAGAAGATGTGCCTAGCCCAGCAGAGATTTGATCTGCCAGAGTGGTGGATTCCCAGGGTGGGGCTCCACCCTCTCAGAGAAGGGGAAGGGGAATGGAGAGAGAGGCTGTGGGAGGAGTAACTGGGATGGGGGACAGCAATCAGAATATAAAGTGAACAAATAAAAGAAAAAGAACAAAAGCCAGGTGCTTCTAAGATGAGAGACAGACAAACTTGATCTTGCTGTAATTGACGTGTGTGTGTGTGTGTGTGTGTGTGTGTGTGTGTGTGTGTGAACGCGTGTGTTGGACAGAGTCCCCTCTGTGGGTCAGGATGACCTAATGCTTACAGAAAAATCCTACCTTGACCTGCTGGGTATAGTATTCTAACACTTAATCCTCCTTGTGTGCTCCCTTGAGCAGCAAAAGCAGAATCTAATACTAGCAACCCCTCCAGGACTATGCCCATGCTCTTCCTTGAGAACGTTAGTTTCAATCAAGAACATCACTGAGGCAATAAGATCCCTTAACTAAACTGTATGAGCAGTTTAAACGATTTTGTAAAAAATCCATTTTTGTTGACTAATTTACTCCCTGTAATTGTCATTTCTTAGCCACTTGCCTTTGTTATTTATAACCTAAACATATTACTGAACTTGAAACTTTGTCTTTGTGTTTAAAAATTCAATACCTATAAAAAGATTCTGAAGAGTGCAGCTTTTATGAAATGGCATCAACTAATCAGGAATAAGTAAATTCAGTTATACTGTGGAGCTTGGCACACGATGTTTGCTTGCTTGTTTGGTAGTCTAGGATGTCCTTGAGCTCATTATGTAGCTCAGGTTGGACTTGACTAGGATCATCTTCCTGCCTCAGCCTCCCAATAGCTGTGACTCCAGACCTGTGGCATCATGCTCAACAGAAGCTGTGCTTTGAAAGTCACGGTGTGTGTATAGTTTACTGGGGACTGTAGCTCCCAACCTTTCCTTCTCTTGCCTGACTATAGGCATGATACAGAGTTTTGGCCAGCGGAGTGTCTTCTCCAAGCTGTCCCAGAGATTTCTCCTGACTTGTTATTCAGACCACTGCAGTAAGGAAAGGGTGCCAGACTTCAAGAGTAGGAGTGATGGAGTGACTAAACTCCAACCTGAAAACACACACACACACACACACACACACACACACACACACACACGCACACACACACACACACAGAGGCATGCGTGCAATTTTTACAATTAAATAGTTGAAGAACATTCTGAAGGAAGAGAAAATTCATGGAAATCATATGAAACTCAGATCTTGGCATTCAAAATTCAAGTTTTACTGGCAGACAATTTACTCATTTACGTATTATCTACAGCTGTTTTTCACATTATACTAGCATAGATAAAATAGCTGGGATAGAGACCAGACAGGGCACAAATGCTGAAATCTTTTCAATCTGGCTATGCAAAGAAAGTGAGATGACCCTTGCCCTCACACTTGACTGTCTGTAAGCTCTGAGAAGCCTGGGCAGCTGAGTCACTAAAAAGATCTTCTACCAAAGAGACTCACTTGTTGCCAGCTTCTGTAGAAAAAGAAGCATTTTGCCTATGGCCATACCTCTCAGAGCACATCTGATCTAGAAAGATAAGCAGGGTCCATCTTGGTTAATACTTGGAAGAATGTGTTATTCCTATAGTACTCCTCCCAGGTTTGAGTCACCCAACTAATACCAAGATTCTTATTGTTATATGCTGTCCATAGAAATGGAAAAATGGCAAACTAAGTAAAGAAGGTGTAAGAATATGTCTATTTAGAAAAAAAGGCATTTAGTGTTTTGTATTTACAGTTTTTTAGAAATCAAGCAACTTTCCAGTGCCCTTTTAAAATACATTGTGCGAAATATCAGCTTTTGACCACCAGGTGGCGCTGAAATTCAGTTACATTAAATTGGAACTACCCATGACTATCTCAAGATTCACTGTATATACCCCAAGAGATATAAATCAGAGACCCTCCAAAGAATTGGTCATTTGTATATTTAAGGCTAAAATAACATAACTATTCTTGTCTAACTTCCAAATTAAATCTAATTTCAATAAACATAATGTTGGTTTGATAATTATATAAAGTTTGAGAAATGTGAGCCTTAACCTTTAACCTCTTTCTCCTTTAAGCTCTCTCTCCTCCCCTTGATAATTATTTAAACCATAAAAAATTGGATCTACCCATATGATCATGGACCTGCTCTACTCAGACAAAATAAGGCCCTAAGAATCTGGATAGACAGATTGACAGATCAGCAGTTCTGTCCAGGCCTCAAACAACTATTCTACTTGACAACAGTCACTGATACATCATCTTGGAATCACTGTGTGATTCTTACCCTACTTTGAGTATATAAATCAGGCATACTTAACAAAAATGTACTAACTGTGAATCAGAGAGTGAGGAATGTATTTTGCAGTTACAAAAGAAATATGGAGGGTTTGAGTGGCTTGGGAATATTGGTGTGGTATGGAAAAAGAACTGGAGGATTGAAGTGATGAAAGGGGAACCAGTTAGCTGGCCTGACTCAGAAATAATGGACTCAGGAGATATGAGAATGACAACTCCTGTCACTGTGATGAATAAGGCTCATCTATGGCTCGGAGATCAGCTGTCTTGTATTTAAATATGTGATATACTCAAGCTGAACAGCCACAACTTCAATTTGTCACTGTCTTTTGGAAGTCCTCTTTTTGAGCTGGGATTTACATCAGGTGGCTATAGTTCATGCAAAATAGTTCCATGTTTTTGTCAACAAGAAAGTCTTCTTGAATATGTCGTTGGTGAGCTTCCTTCATTGTGTATTTTGCCCACATCCTTTTCAGGACCTGCTTGAGCTGCTTTTCCTTTGCCTGTGTTTAGCATTTAGCATTTTAGCATCCCATAAAGTAATGGACACAAAGCTTGGTGAGATACAGTGTAGTGAGTGAAGTGAACCAACCACAGGCATATAGAGTGGAAGGGACACACACAGTCAATGAGCCTCCTACTATCTTTTCAGCACTCATAAAGTTAGTGCATTCCAATGCCACACAACTACTACACCCATGTGCACACATGCACACATGACCACATACACGTGCGCACACACACACACACACACACACACACACACACACACACACACGCATAAGGAGAGGGGCCCTGGCTAAAGACTTTTGGTTTGTCAGAGAACAAATAGACATGCCAGAATTCCCAAGGAGTTCTTGCCGGTAGTTATGGCCATGATCCAAAACTGTGTGGGAATAAATATCTTAGCATCTCTGACTTCTGGACAGGATAACTCTGCAGCCTGTTCTATCTATACTGGCTCTCAGGACCTCCTAATGAGATTATAGCCCATTGCCTAAGGATATGTGTGTCACAGTGACAGATGTTACTGCACTTTTCCCTCCACTGCTCCATACCTTTACTCCTTTATCTGTATCAGCAAGATAAATTCCTTGTACTTGATTCCTGGACTCAGACCACACTTTGGGAAAGATCCCACCCAGATCTTGCTAACTTTCAGAGATAAATGTTTTCTTTCCTTTGTGAACAATAGATTTGAAGAAAGATGATAAAACCTTAATGAACGTTGGAAAAACAATTGAGTCTGTTCTGGGAAACTAATTACCAAAGATACCCAGCATATTTATGAGTCCAAAAGATGTCTCTGAGAAAGCAAGGGTCCCATATAATTGTTCTCATGTTTATCATCGATATTTGAGTTTCTACTGTGTGATACTTGTTGAGGATAAATGCTATTACTGGACTTTCTTAAATAATTGAGCGCACAATAGGATTTCCAATATTTTATTTATTCCCTTTACAACCTGATCACAGCCCCTTCTTCCTCTTCTCCTAGTTCCACCTTTACACACCCTCCTCCCATTTCCCCCTCCCCTTCTCAGAGAAGGGCAGGGCTACCATGAGTACTGACACACCCTGATACATCAAGTCACAACAGGACTAAGCAAATCCTCTCCCACTGAGGCCAGACAAGGCAGCTCAGCTGTGGGAGAGTGATCCAAAGGTCCACAGCAGACTCAGAGCCACCACTTCAATTGTTAGGGGACCCATATGAAGAACAAGCTGAACATCTGCTATATATGTGTAAGGGACCTAGGTCCAGCTCTTGCATGCCCCCTGGTTGGTGCTTAAGTCTCTGTGAGCCCCCATCTGCCCAGGTTAGTTGACACTGTAGGTCTTCCTGTAGTGTCTTTGACCACTCTGGCTTCCTCATTCCTTACCTTCCACTTTTCCACAAGAGTCTCCTATAGTTTGGCTATAGATCTCTGCATATTTTTCCATCAGCTGCTGCATGAAGCCTTTCAGAAGACGGTTATGCTAGATTCCTGTCTTCAAGCATAACAGAATATTATTAATAGTGTCAGGAGTTGGCTGTCTCCTATGGGATGGGTTGCAAGTTGAGTGAGTCATTGGTTGGCCATTCTCTCAATCTCTGCTCCATTTTTGTCCCTGTGCTTCTTGTAGGAATGATAAATCAACTCTGAGACCCATTAGAATGACTAAGAGCAAAAATGCAAGTGACAGCACATGCTGGTGAGGATATAGAGAAAGGGGAACACTTCTTCTTTGCTGGTAGGAGTGCAAATTTGTACATTCACTTTGGAAATCAACCTGGCAGTTTCTCAGAATATTGTGAATAGTTCTACCTCAAGACCCAGCTATACCACTCCTGGAAATATACCCAAAACATGGTTCACCATCCCCCAAGGACATGTGCACAACTGAGTTCATAGCAATGTTATTTGTAATAACCAGGAAACAACCTAGATGCCCCTCAACAGAAGAATGGATAAAGAAAATGCGGTACACTTACACAATGGAATGCTACTCATTTACTAAAAATAAGGACATCATGAAATTTGCAAGCAAATGATTGGAACTAGAAAAGATCATCCTGAGTAAGGTAAGCTAAGATGGGCACGGTATGTACTTACTTATAAATGGATATTAGCCATAAGGTACAGAATAATTATGCTACAAGACACAGTCCCAAAGAAACTAAGTAATAAGGAAGGATGCGGGAATCTCACTCAGAAGGGGAAATAAAATGAACATCTGAAGTAGATGGAGAGAAAGAACTGGATGGGAGACAGGGTAGGAAGAGAAATGTGGTGAACATCAGGTGTGGGGTGGAGGAGTGCTCTGAGAGAGGACAGAGAGCTGTGGTGGGGGGGGGGGGAGAGACTCCCAGTAGACTTTGAGAATGACCCTACCTGAGTCTCATAGGAGCAGAAGATATGGAGTCTGAAGAAGCCACTATCTGTAGCCAGGTGCGACTTCCAGTGGAGAGAAGGGGACATCAACCCACCCACCAATAGATATCTTTCAACAGAAAAGCCTCCAAGTGTCCATACCCAAACACATTAGTAAAATCCAATGACTTGTTTCTGTTCTTCTGGAGCAGATAAAATGTGCTATCGCCATCACAAATATTTCAGACATAGATTCTATTTTCCCAAAGGAGCTGCCCTCTAATACCTGTTCTCTTCTGCCATAGAAACACGACATTCTAATTTTGCTGGCTTGAATAAATATTATTGTTGCCCAGCCAGTTTACAGTTTCAAACAACTATGTGACAAAATCCAGGACTGTGGCCTGTTACAAGCAATGTAATCTGACTTAAGAGATGGTCTCAATTAGGCTGTTTACCACCAGCCAGATATTTAGCAATATCTTGATACACTTTCCCTTGTTGCAACTAGGGATTGTTACTGACATCAGGTACAAAGAGAGCCATGACTCTGAGTCACCAGCATTTTGAATTTGAGGCCGTATTGGACCAGCTTCCCAAGAGCTAGGATGTGCTATGCCCAACTGAAAACAATTTTACTTCAAGAAACTCCTGGAAACAACAAATCCTCAAGAGTTCCTCAGACCACTCCTTGAGAACTGCAGTACTAATGCTAGCAGATTAAAAGGCCCACCTATTAGAGGATATTCTGGTACTCTTTGTGATTAGATAAAAGGGCATGGTGTGTGTGTCTCTTCTTCATGTAAGCATATACTCGTTGCAGGGTGTAGTAACTCTTGTACTGTCTCAGTACCTGGAATGCTGAGGCTGAGGCAGGAGGACATGAATTCAAGGTTCAAGGCCAGTATGGGCTACCTGTCTCAATCACACACACACACACACACACACACACACACACACACACACACACACACTAATGTACCAACATTCTCTTTTATAGCTTCTCTATGGCACAAAAAATGCGTACAAATAAGAAAAAAATTTCTCTTATGATAACAGTGAATTTTTAATTTTTAATATTGAATTGAGCTGATTCAGCGTATTGATCCTGGAGATCATCTTTTGTAAAGTACGTATTTCCTTTTTCCTCTCATCTGAGACCTTCATAGCTACCAGAAGATATTAATCTGGTTGGTGTCTGGTAAGCACAAACCCTAGTAAGTCTGGCAAGAAAAGGAGTCTTTGACATCTTAAACTAACTCTCTCTCTCTCTCTCTCTCTCTCTCTCTCTCTCTCTCTCTCTCTCTCTCTCATTGCTTTCCCTTGCTCTTCACAGTTGGACACCTGCCAATAAAATTTCCATCTGAGAGAGGAGCAATACAAGCTCCTCCAGAAAATCACTTGTCTACTGAGGAAAAGCACAATAGCCCATTTTTCTCCCTTTCCTGGTGATTTTAGGAGCAAATCACTGTTTTTGTAATTTTTGTAATTTATCCTGTATTTGATTTTTAAAAAAAATCAAAATCCCAAATCCAAAAAAATCAAATCCCCAAATGTGTATAATAATTGCCAAATATCCCATTTCTCATATATAAAATCATGTATTAGTGTAGGATACCACTTTCCAAGCATGATAGTCGTTATCTTTTACATCAAAGCAGCTGTAATTGCTCACAAGAGAGCCTCAAGATGTTCCTTCTTGATATTCCCATATAAAAGGAGGGAAGAAGGAGGTCGTTAAGCTCTCCTGAGGTTTCAGCCCCTCCCTTCCCCACCTCCCTCACAGTCCTATTGAATTTGGCCTAGGCTGTAAGTACTCTTAGCTAGAGCATACAGAATGTGGGAGATTTCTTAAAGGAGCGGGGTGGAATCCATCTCTGCAGGTATGGAAAAGCTGTTATTTATGCTGAGGTGATACTTTTCAGTGATGCATCTGTTTTGCTATCACCCACACCCCTATAAATAACCCCTCCCCAAGCTTTTGTAAGTAACAACTAATCTACATTCCTGTAAGTAACCCCTCAACCATGTTGTTGTCAGTAAACCCAATAAACTCAGAGGTTCACCGAGTTGAACTTCGGTGGAATTGTTTCTTTTGTCTGTCACTGGGTCCCTATCTGAGTACACATTTTTTTAAATATATCCTCTGCAGGAAAAGTTCATGCAACACATACAGTCTTAGGATTAAGTGGAAGCCAGTGGGTCTCTCAGGTAATGATTTTATTTTTTTAATATTTGATATTATAAATACTGAACGGTATCAAGATCATTTCCAACATCATTTTCTCTGTTTGTTAACTTTTCCACATCCAGTTTTAGCATAGATTCCTTGAAAATGGTTGTTCAGGTTTGAATGTGACGTGTCCTGCATGCTCACAGGGTTGAACAAGAAGTCTCCAGCAAGTGGAAGCTTTGAGAGGGAAGGCACAGCTGATGGAGATTGGCCAATAGGAATGCTCTTGTGAGAATTATAGCTTGCTCCGCCTTATGGCCCCAGCTCTTTGCTTTCTGGTCCAGAGCACGTGTAGCAAGTTCAGAAAGGAATGTGAGGTCACTTTATTTTCTCTTGTGTACCCTTCCCACCACCATGAGCAGGCCTGAGAGACCTTGTTTACCACAACAAGGTCAAGTGACAGGATCTAGGTGGAGTTACCCACCTTGGCTGCCCAGAACACAGAAGCAGAACTGCCCCTGGGCTTGCCTTGAGACATCTCCGGCCTTGACCTGGACCGGACTATGGATTATCCCACCCATCTGAAACCAGGAGGGATTGTGGGTTGGGTCTTCCCCTTTAAATTGAGAGCTGAACATTAAAGCTGGGAGCCTTGATCAGAGAACTTTGTCTTGGCCCCATCTCTTCTCTCGCCCTCCTTCCCCCTTCAATTCCCAGCCCCCCTTTCAGGTGTACCCAGTTTACTTGTGGCCACGGGCGGCTACACTCTCGGGGAGTGTTCTGTCCCCCACCACCATTTTTTTAATACTCCAGCAGTTTATTCTGAGTTGTGACAATCAAAATTGTCTCTAGGCTTTGCAAAATTAGCCTTGCTTGCAACTCACTGATAGCTCCATCAAATTATTATTCAACTTTCTGAAAAAAAAATGATTATTGAGGCAAAGAATTTGGGGAAAACACTCTTTGCATTTTGGCTAGGATCTCATGGCAGATTCTTTCATTATCAGGAATCCGATTTAAAACTGTTAGAAAAAATATACAGGAAAGAAAACTTCCTTTAGTGTGCAGAACTGCCTTTTGCAATTATGTAGAATGAACCTCATTAAGCTTAGTGGATGTAACTGACCAGGATACATCAATTAACTCTTACTTGAGTAACACAACTGCAATATTTAAAATAATTACCTTTTAAAAGTTGTCACAAGGACTGTAGCTTCCAAAAGCAGCTAGTGGGAAAAGGAGCAGGGTCTACATAAAGAAATTGTAAATGTTCTCCCATTCTTCATTCTAGAATCTTCTTTTCAAGAATCGTGGCAAACTATCACCTTTGGGAGGAAAGCTTACAAGCTAAATTACCCACTGGACAGATGACAGTCTTTCCTTGTCCAAATACTAATTATCCTCATGTATATATGCTTAAGATAGTCTTCCAAAAGTGACTGTATCTCATCCACTACCAGTGACTTTGTGGTAGGAGATAGCCCATTGGCACAGCCATGACCTTGAGAGAATTCATAGACAATACTAGAGAAAATGTCTTTTTAAGGAACAGCACAGGGGCCAGAGTTGCAGCTCACTTGGTAAAGTACCAGCCTAACATGCAAAAAGCCCCAGATTCAATCGCCAGCACCAAATAACCCAGATGTGGTGGCCAGCACTTATAATATCAGCACTTGGGTGATATATGCAGAAGAATCAGAAATTCAAGGTCATCTTTGGCTACATAGTAAGTAAAAAACCAGCCTAAGCTACAAGTACCCCTGTGGATTTTTTGTTGATGTTGTTGTTGTTGCTGTTGTTACGTGGGGGTGAAGGTGTCAATAAGGTTTCTCAAAGAAAGGAGAGAGAAACTGTGGTATTGCAAATGGTTTATAAGCAATGATATTTGAGCAGTCTGAGCCACAATTTAAAAACAGCTTGCAAGTCATCTCACACACTAAGCCACAAGGGAGTAAAACATCTCTTTTGGAACTGTGGCAAAAGAGTTGTGTTTTCTGGCACAGTGCAGCACAGCTCTGATCTGCTTAAAACACTGTCTACCTCAGGACCTCTGCTGAGCACCTGTGTGAAACCGTAGCGATGTAACTGTTCCTAAATATAACTGTTGCTATTATTCATGTTTGATCAGGCTAACAACAGATCAGCAGCCAACTGACTCTGAAAACATAGCTTGTTGCTCCTAACTCCCAGCAAGAGGACACATGCCTTACCAAGTAAGGCCACAAGGGGGTCTCAAGAGAAAACCAAGCACAGGAAGACTGGTGAGATTTCCCTAGAAAGGAATGGACCTGGATCTGGAATGGATGAACAAATTTAAGATTGGGTTGTTGGACATTGCAGAGGGGCCTGAGGTGGAGGAGATATATCTATTGTCTGTTATATGTCCCGAGGTACGTTAGGCATAGGGACCAGTGGCTTAGTGTTTGAGAGCTCTCAGAGAATCTTAGGATTTGGCTAGCCCTTGAATATATATGGGTCAGTACCAAGTATGCAAAAGACATGCCTTGAGGAGTCATTGCCTATCTCCTAGCTAGCCCTGAAGGAGCAGTCCTTCCAGTGTCAGCAAAGCTTCATGTGGGATGACCAGAAATCCCTTGTTCATCACATATGCCATTAACCATTTAGCTAACCATTTAGCCATCCATCCCTCAAAATTGTCTTTCTTGCCCAGGACTTAGCACACCTTTGTGGTTGCTCAGTTCATTTGTCTCTTACCACAAACTAGAAGCATGACTTAGACCCCTCATTTAACCCCACTATGCTTCAATTTCTTTATCAGTGGAAAGGAATAACAGAAATCAATTCTTTTAGTTTATAAGCCCCATGCATATATTCCCATGATATAGGGAATTACAGTAGTTGATATTTGTAAGATACATTGTAAACACCATGTGAACATTTGGTTAACTGAACTGAAGGGGGTCAGTTACCCCCTGGAATGGGAATAAAGAGCTACAGTAGCTGGTGTTCTCATTGGGTAACATTAATTGTGTTACCCAAAAACCTGTTTGCAGCATGCCACACATAGGCTAAAGGAACCCTGCTCCTAGTTGGCTGTGATTGGGAGATAAAGTTGTCAACAGCCAATGGCTTGACAGGGAGACAGAGGTGAGACTTTTAGATTTCCCAGACAAGGGATGAAGGGAAGAGAAAAGAGAATCTCCATGACTAGGAAGCAGAAAGATCAGACTTAGAGACCCACCGACATGTAAGAATTCAGGAAAGTGGCCCCAGGGGCTACTCTCCCATTGGGTCTTGGGTAGCAGAGATAAAAATATAGATTTAGATTTGGGGTCTGTTTGGAAGTACCCAGTCATTGAGCTAGTTAGGCATATTAAACTATAAAGGGTGTGTGTGTGTGTGTGTTTTCATTCATGAATCCATAGAGCTCTGGTAGGTGGCTAGACGCACAATCAGCCACAGGGAGCTCAAATCGGATTCACTATTCACTGTTACAGATGGAGCACAACGTGGCAGGCAAGAACTCATTTTTCAAAATTATTTGGAGATTCCCAAATGGAATACACACACAGCATGATGTAAGATTAGGAGATGGGGAGAACTGTTTTCTCAGCAGAGCCAGGCCAAATCACATTCCTTCCCAAGCCATGTAAGCCATGAAACTAGAACAAAGAAACACAGCTGCAGGCAGGGATTTACCCCTGGCCTCTCTCAAAGGCCTCTATCTGCCTTGAAGAGTTTGAACTTAGAGACACTGGGAACCCTTGCTGTGCAAAAAGATAGGTTCCTAGAAAGTCCAGCAGAGACAAATGGTAGAAGCTGCCTGCCTCTTGTAACCAGATAAATAAAGAATAGAGATACATGAAATTTGTTTTAATTGTTTTTTAAAAATAGAACAGAATATGATTCTTGTTTAAATGGTTTTAAGTATACATGGAAGAAAGAAATGCATGCCTTTGGTCTCAACTGTAAGAAACAAAGGCACAGAGACAGAAGGGAACTTAAATGAAAAAAAGGCTTTAAAGTAAATTTTAAAAAGTTTGTACCAGGGCAAATACTCAAATTCTTTGAATGTGAGCTCCATAGGAATCATGGAATTGTTTAGCCTGGTATGACAAATAAGCCTAAGAATAGGCTTATACAACAAATAGAAGGGAGAATTTAAGTATACATAGATGAATAAATAATTGAGGCTTTTGATCTTAAATTGTAGGTCAAAGAGGAGGGGATGAGTGAAAAAACCTTATCTCAGATAGCTAATAGAATCTTATATTAATTCATGTTATATAAAGAGAAAGGGGACACATGTACCCACAGAGATATTAATCTTCATAGAAGGGAGAATTTAAATATACAGATGAATAAACAACTTAGGCCTTGATCTCATGTAGATTGGGGCAGGAGATGGTAGGGAAGCATTATCTCAACAGATAATAATATTTGTTGTGGGGCCATGAAAGGATAGCTTGGTTCCTGGCTGGACACAGGCCTCAAACCCCAGACCCTAGTGGGAAAAAACAGCAGGTGTTCGGCCATGCCCCAGACCCCATGTTCCTGACACTCCATTGACCCACATTTTTCAGTCACATAGGACAAAACAGCTCCTCCCTAAGAGAGGTTTGCATCACCCAGCACAGGTAGAGGGTATGACTACAGGCCTCAGCCTCAAGAGATTTACATACTAATGAGATACCTGAAGGCCAGAGGGCATAACCAATTAAGCATTCTTCCTCAGACCCTTCTCCATCCTCCCTTCCTACTTAACTCAGGTATGCCCTGAGTTTCAAGGGGGTGCATCCAGATTCAACTACCATTCGCTATGAAAATAAAGCCATTTGGAATCATGGATTCCCTCATGTCTTTTTGAGCCCGCCATGGGGAACCACCGAGAAGGCTTTTAATGAGCCACTGCACTTCCCTAAGGACCTCTTTGCGTTCCCACCATGGAGGCCACCAATTCAACCAAGCTAGCCGACCCTGCCAAGTGAGTGACAGGTGACGAACCAAGAGTCTCACCTTGCGGGGCACTGCCTGAACTCTCCCTTTTGCCCTTCTCGGCTATGGGCCAGTCCAGCCTGCATGCCCCCAGTCTCAACTCTTCAACAGCTTCCAGTCGATCCCTGCAAGCCTTCTTGTCTGGGGGTTCCCCATCCAAGAGCTCTGCCCCCCGCAGAACTTCAGACTGAGTTTTCTCCCCACCCAGGGGTACCCCAGTGGCTTCTCACAGCCCAGTGCCTGCCTGATGCCACTCAGAACCAACTCAGTAAAAATGCCCAAGCTTCTGCCACTCTGAGCCATGATTCCAGACGACTGAGCTGTGGCAGACATGTGGGGACCACAACTACGCCCAACAGGAATCAATGCCCACACTACTATGTGTGAGCAATTTGTTTAGATTGTTTTAATTGCTTTGAGTTGTTTTAATTATCAAAATGAAGATGATTATAGATTTGGTGGTATTTATGATTTTAAAAGTCCTCTGGGAGAGAAATCGAGCTATTAAATTAATCCAAACTATACCTTTAATGATATCACGTTATTGGACCAAGAGCATACTATTCTGGGAGAGAGGCTCTGTATTTGTATTGACAGAAAAGAAGAAAAGGCTTTGGGCTTCTTCCAGAGTAATGTGGATCAGATTTGACAGGGGAAGACCCACTGAAGATCTTGGTTACAAAAAAAATTAGAGAAAATCAAACAGGACAGATAACTTGATCTGCTGATTTCTCTATATGGGAACAGCTCTATAACTGGCTTAGACATAAAAATGTTTCTAACCAAAACTTCAGCTAAAATTAGGAAATAAATCTTGTTGATTATGGAATTCTTAAGATTCATCGTGTCATCCTTCACATGGCATGAATGAAGATTTATTACAATTGGTTACTGATCAAATTAACTCATGAAAGAATAATTGTCTTTCATCTGCTCAAACAAGGAGCAAAAATTCATCCTTAATTAATCTGTGCACTTTGCACAATCCATAGAAATATCTTAATAATATTAAACTTTCAGTTGTGAGATTCATATATTGCAGAATGTACAGCTCTGGCAAGATTAGTCCTCTGGGACACTGAAATGACCTGCTGTTCCAGATCCCTGCTTCCTGATGCTGTCCAGACAATTGCTTCCGGAACAGCTTCAGGAATTGCTGCTGATTCCAGATAGATTCATTTTATCCGACATTTCAAGACAGATCTAATCAGAACTTCAGTCAAGCCCTAAGCCATCTAAGCATACAGAGACTGGATAACAGATGCTAAATCTAGCTTTCTTACATCTAACTAAATTTTCTAATTTTCCTACCCTTCCCCACACCTTTAAAAACTTTTCATCACCTATATTCAACAGGAAGAAGTTATGGAGAGTTATCATCCTGATCCCTTGGGCTTGGGTATCCGGTTATGGTTATTTTATAAATTATAGACAGGTTGTCATTTTAGGGATAACTTGTAAATGGTTATGATTTTGAACAGGAAGGAAATAGATGGGATGGATTACTTAATATACTCTTAAAGAAAACACTGTATAGCCATAAACTTATATTGATAGAAATCTTTAGAAACCTTTATATTTTATGCAAATTGAAGTTATAATTTTTAAATTGGTACAGAATTTATAGATTGATGCAGATTTAAGGTTTTTATTGGTATAGATTTTATATATTGATAAAAATTGAAATTAATATTATTGCTCTTAGATAGGCATTCTGCCTATACAACTCATTTAATAATACCAGCCTTAGACCCAGTCCTTCTAATAGCTACTATTACAAACTGTTTAAGATGATTAAGTAATACAAGTTAAGGTTCAGATAATAAAGTCATGGTTATATTAGATTCTGATCTAATTATATTAAAATATTTTTGATATTATTCAAATAGAAATAGCTAAGAATAATCCGGGTTTAATAGCTCAGATATACTTTATATAGGTAGATAGTCTTCAAAAACATCAGAAATCCACAGAATATGACATTTAATATTAATACATCATTAAAGATCATTTGACTAGAGACATGTCTACTCCTGACAGTAACCACATTTTGGTTCAAAGAAGAAACTGAGTATCAAATCCTTCATATGGAGCTGTTCCAGATATGTATGACAAGGTAGCCTTGGACAAAATTGCCCTAATTCATCTACAGACAATGTGGTCCAGGAAAGGACACACAATGCTGGATAGTCAACAGCTTATCTCTGCCAAGACAGAGTAAACTAGTTCTTCATAGTTCCTGCTTCATTGAAGATCTGTCAGATGATCCTGGATCAGAAGGCTGAAGACAGATGCTCCAACATTTTGAAGAATAGGGGACTGTCCAGGGAGTCAGCTCTCTATACAATTTGGTTAAGTTTTGGAAGCTATGTTTTTGTCCTTCCTATATATTCAGATAATATATATTGTGAATTTCTGACAGAGTTGAAAACTAACTATAGTCTCATAATCAAATTTAAGTTGCTTAACATTGAAGAAGATGGTATTGATTTAAAAAGATGATCTTCATATGGTAATACAAGTTAACCTAATTCAGACATAGAATTGTAAATTCTTTAAGTTAGGATAGATGGTAGAGTACTTTATCTAAATGGAGAAAATTGATGGACTGGATGCTTTTAATATGTATCATACCTCATAGTTTGCATAGCTGACTGTTGAAATTATGTTCAATATATATCAGAAGCAAAAGGCCTTTTCAGAGAATAAAAAGGGAAGAAATGTAGTGGCTTGTGTTCTCATGCTAATTGTGTTACCCAAAAAACCTGTTTGCAGCATGCCACACATAGGCTAAAGGAACCCTGCTCCTAGTTGGTTGTGATTGGGAGATAAAGTTGTCAACAGCCAATGGCTTGACAGGGAGACAGAGGTGAGACTTTTAGATTTCCCAGACAAGGGATGAAGGGAAGAGAAAAGAGAATCTCCATGACTAGGAAGCAGAAAGATCAGACTTAGAGACCTACCGACATGACACATCCAGGAAAGTGGCCCCAGGGGACACTCTCCCATTGGGTCTTGGGTAGTAGAGATAAAAATATAGATTTAGATTTGGGATCTGTTTGGAAGTGCTCAGTCATTGAGCTAGTTAGGCATATTAAACTATAAAGGGTGTGTGTGTGTGTGTGTGTGTGTGTGTGTGTGTGTGTGTCTGTGTCTGTGTCTGTGTCTGTGTGTTTTCATTCATGAATCCATAGAGCTCTGGTGGGTGGCTAGAAGCATAATCAGCCACTGGGAACTCAAAGTGGATTAATAATTCACCACTACAAAGAGCTTTTTAGCCTTGGAACCAGAAGGAAAATAAGGAAAAAGATATGATTGGAAAAACTTTCGATGGTTTATGGAAAGACCACATCTATGACTGTGTCCCTGTTTCCCTAGTATCAGCCTAAATCAAGTCCAAATTTCGGTGTAAATCAGAAAAGTGTGCTGTATGGTCAAGAAAACTAATGCTAATTACTAGCAATGTGTTTTCTTACTTATCCTCTTGCCCACTACCCCAGGTACATATAGTCTGTCACTTCGTTCATCCTATTGATGTGACAGGCCTCTTTGAGACTTAGAATCTGTGAATTGAGATGTGAAGTGAGAAACCCCTCTAGGCTTGATAAGTTACACAGGAGGGCAAAGGTACAGATTGCCTGTCACAACTTAATCTTCTTACCCACCAGCTTATTACCAGTCAATCAACACACACAGACAAATAACGATACAGGGGAGGAAGAGCATGTCCAGGTTAGAAAAGGAATATCACTGGTGGGAATATGCAAAAAATGGCTTTCACAACTGGGAATTTCAAAGGAGAGCTGGAGAAATGATCTGAGAAACAGAGTTGGGGGCATTTACACAAGGATGATTTCCTGTAGACACTAAAACCTTTTAAAGCACAATAAATATAGACAGGAGACCCTCAGGGAAATTCTCTGTCAGCTGTCTGCAACTGCTCAGTTCAAATGTCCTCTAGAGCTGACTTATTTTTCACCTTCTTGTCCGAGTCTTAGGATGCCTACCAAACTCTGGGCTTTATCAAATAAAAGTGGTTACAGTTGTCCTCTGAATAGCCACCATATGTCAGTATGGGACTGCATGCAGAATGGTGGAATCATCTAATGATGTTTTTCTTAATGTAGTCCCTTCATCAAACAATATTGGAGTCTATCATCTGTAATTTTAGAACAGTGGCCCTCAGTTTGAGGAGCCTGAACCAGAGGGAACACTTTTTAAGACATATATTAGTTAGTTTGGTTGTTATAACTTGGGTGTGGGAAGGCAATGTCAGTGGGTTTCATCTAGGAGTGTTGCTAACAATCAATCCTACAGTGAAAAGGACACTCCCTCCCTCCAACAAAGAATGACCCAGTTCTGTATATCAGTACTATCAAAGTCAAGAAAGGCTGGTTTAGAGTATGCAAAAAACATTTTGCTCACACTATCTCAATGACATCTTAATAAATCCAGAAGTAGTTCTTCCCCTCTTGATGCTAACTTGAGTTTAGAAGATGCAACCCCAGAGTCTAAACTTGACATTGATTCCATAGCTTGTAGTTCCACACAATATGCTCTAAATATGGCCCAGATATTCTATAAATTCACCTACATGTGACAATGAGTGTGTATATAGGGAAAAGGTGGAGAGATTTTTAAATGCTAGCTCTAATTTTTAAATGTATGGGCAAAAGAGAAGTACAGGGACTTCCTATATAGTGTATACTTCCTATACAGGTGCATTATTTTACTTTCAAAGATCACAAATACAAAAATAATCTCTTTAATATTATATTATACTTAGTGTCATTCAATCTTTGGCTACTTAGGTGGTACTTTTCTCCTTAAAAATCCCTGCAGCACATTCTTTTCTGGCTCTCATCCCCTGCCCTTTGTTTCTCTATCTCTCCCTTTCTTTATTTAATGTTTTCTCTGTTTTTCATTTGTTTCTTTGTTTGAGACACGGACTGAGCTTGAGCTCAAGATCCTCCTGTCTCAGTTTCTCTAGTGCTGGGATTATAGACATGCACCTTCTTCCAAAATACTCTTGGAGTCATAGGCTATTTTTCTGCCTTTCTGTTACAAAAATGTTTGACAAGAAGCAGCTTAAAGATGAGAGTTTGTTTTGGCTTAAGGTTTTAGGGTGTACGGTTCATCATTGCATAACACATGGAGTGTCAAGAACCTGAGACCACTGATCACACTCCAACCACAACCAGGAAGCAGGAAGAAAGAATCTAAGATGGGCCAAAGCTATAAGCTTTCAAAGCTGACCTCCAGTTATGTACTTTCTCAAGCCAAGCTCCACCTCTTACCGGCTCCATAGCCTTCCCAAATAATGCCACCAACTGGAAGCCAAGTGTTCAAACACATGAAAATATGGGAGACATTTCTCATTTGAACCACAATATTCACATATGAAAACAGATTCATTTGTAATTCCTTAGTGACAAACTGCAGATTTATTGTGTATGCAGTAAGATGGCAAATGGTTAAACTGTACCAGAAATCCAAGTGCCTTTAAAAACAAGACCAAAAGTCCAATCAATCCTCGAGACTCAGAGGTTATGACTAACATTTTGAAATCATTTTTGAGGCTGAAAAAAATGGGGCACCTTTTGTGACATTGTCATGTTTATTAGCATCATATGTGGAACAGAATTCTTTTCAAGTAGGGTCAATCTGAGCATTGTGGGTTCACTGGTGGACACCCTGACATCTTGATCACTCAAATATTGTGGTTTCTGAATTATAAATAAGTTGACTCTCTATTACACTTTTAGAACCCAGTCTGGTCTTATTCAGACATTAGGAGATCAGACATCTCCGAAAACAAAGGATATTATAAATGTACTAGACTCACAAATGATAAGTATCCCAACAGAATTGATGCTACTTGGCAGAAATTAAAACATTATTCTCAACAAACAAAATCTTGAAGCAATGATCTCATCCCTCTAACCTCCCCCACCCCCCAATATATGTAGCTAGCTAGGAATTTTGCTTAAGTTTCAGCTGGAGATCCAACTCAGTGTGACCACAGCTCGGATGGAATTCATCAAATAGTGTGTGTCCATGTGAGTCAAGGCCAGTCCTTTCCTTATCTAAATGCCTTGGCTACAAAATGAAGGTGTTTGAGCTTGCTCTTCCTCAGAGAAGAAATGGTTCTGAGAAACTGCTATAGACTTCTCCAAAATATGAGGGAAAACATTTTTGTCAAAACAATGTTTAAAGATTTAATGTTTAACTATTAAGGAGATGTTGCATTTCTTTGAAGTATAAATGTCTGAATTCTGATAACCTTGGATCTAAAACCACAAAACTTCAGGTAGCTCAAGAGCAGTGGTTCTCAACAAGTGACTCATGAACCCTTTACAGCGAATCAATCAACCCTTTCACAGGGGTCACACATGGTATGTCCTACATATCAAATATTTACATTATGATTCATAACAGCAGCAGAACTACAGTTATCAAGTAGCAATGAAAATAATTTTATGGTTGGGGGTCATCACAACATGAGGAACTGTGTTAAAGGATCACAGCATTAGGAAGGTTGAAAACAACTATCTAGAGTGTATTTCCTTCAAAGTTTTTATATGACAGGGACTAAACATTACAGCTAATGGTATCTGCCTTCACAAAAAGGACAGCACTAGTGTGTTTAAAGGGGCTTAATGTTAGCCTACAAAACACCTCAAACTTGACTCATGAAACACACATTATCTTACTCACACAGTAAAATATCGTATCAGTAGCAGCACATTTTCTACCAACTAAAAAATGAACTGAAACAAAATGAGTATGAGTGACATTATTGTGAAAGGATATAAAACTTCCCCCATGTAGGAAGGTGAATGCTGATGGCACTTGTGGATAAGTGAGAATGGGTTGCTGTGCTTTGTCCAGCCCTCGACTTTCTACTTTCCTTTCCTTCTTCTTTCTTTTCTTTCTTCCTCCCTTTCTTTCTTTCTTTCTTTCTTTCTTTCTTTCTTTCTTTCTTTCTTTCTTTCTTTCTCAAAGTCCTGAGTTACAAATAATTTTAAAACTATAAAAAGGGAGTTTTCTTCTACTAGAAAAAATAAGAAACCAAGTAAGGTTTAATGTTGCTTTCTTGTTTTTTAAGTGTTGTTTTCTCTTTTGCTGTTTGGAATACGATAGCTCTTTTACACTGGGGAATTATCATATTTATGTTTATATCCCTAGTTCCTGGCACTTATGGGATTTGCAAGAAAAGATGGCTAATTGTGTACATAAACGTCTTTCTCTATCCCATAAGCCATCTTTAATCATTATACTGAAGATAATTTAATTATGCTAACAGGACTCTTTATAGTCTACATCTTTAGAGTACTACAAATATTATCATAGAGGAAAAGATTAAAAAAATATTAACCCTAAACTCATAGTTACTCTTCCCCATATTTTATTAGATTTTTGTAAGGCAAGTGATAATGATACACAGTTGAAGTATACTTTCAGTTAATTCTCATGGGTTTAAGTAATTTCCTTCTCAGTACTGCTTTGTTCATTGAAGAAACATACATATGTTGCTGTTTAGTTTTTACATTTTCTCTTTCCAGCTCAATGGACTGTCTTTGATGACTGCCTGCCTAATTGGTAAGCACTTTCTAGTTTATTCCTAATTCCGCTAACAAAAGTGAAGAAACTTGGGGTTTAGGTTGTATCTTAATGGTAGACTTCTTGCCTCACATGCATGATGCCCTAGGTTCAATACCTAGTCCTGCCAGTACAAACACACTCACCACTCATATGTATTTATTTTTCATAAACATATTCATATGTATTTTCTCATATACATATTTTCCTCCCATATATATTTTACACATACACATGTCAATCTCAATCATGTCATCCTTTTGCAGGTGTATATTCCATAGTCTTCTTTACCTCAAATTGCTAGAGTTGTAGATGACCAAATGTTATACGTGTTGAATCATTTCGAAGTCTATTCCTTTGAAAAAATAGAATTGGGAACTGTGATGTGTCCTTGCAAAGGAGGAGAGAAAATTACAACCTACTACTACATGGGATAGGAGATACATGGTTTTCATAGCTAGTCAGAGTACAGCTGACCTCAACAGTAGATGCCTAACATACATTTTAGAAAAGCAAGAATTGTGAGAAAATTTAAGATGCATCAGATGCACGTTCTTTCAAGTCATTTGGAAAGTGGAATTTTGGCCTGTCCAGAAAAAAAACTAGTTTTATGGCTCCACATGATGGCATGCAGGTACTGGGTTTCCAATAGAACATATCCTAACACTTCCACTGTAATGCTAAAATGATGTTTGAACGGCCAAGTGAAGACTATTCCGACACTCTTCATGGATTCCCTTTGTGTCAAATTTACCTTTTGTGGCAGAACAAGAAAATCATGGGACTTAAAATTAGCAAAGAAAACCCTGCTTCTCTCAGAATATTGCTTCTCAGACTTTAGCATGCATAGCAATTGCCTGCACACACTAATGCTTCCCCACAGTCTGCCTAGTACTGGATTTCTGCATTTCTAATTATCTAAATGGTTTTCTGATGCAGTAGCTGGCCCATGACTCACGCTTGGAGTAAGATAGAGCATTTTCTATTAAAAAAAAAAAAAAAAAACAAAAAACTTACCATCATTATTTGTGTGTGCTTAAGCTCACATGCCAGACCAGAACTTAACTTTTTGATATTAGTTCTCCCCATGCACCTTCACATGGATGCCAGGGATTGAGCTCAGGTCACAGAGTTGAACAGTGAGTGCTTTTGCCTGATGACACACCTCACCAATGCCAACACTAGAGTATTTCTAAATGAGGTCTGGTCTCCAATCCTTCTTCTTTGAAAAGTTCAAAGAAGAACTTCAGTTGGCTGACTGAGCAATCAATTCACACCAGCAGAAATTGAGACACTAATGAGTACAGGTGAGTAAATACGAGAACAGACCTCTCTTATTGATATTCCTCATACATCTGTGTTCCTCTTTTTTATTGGATATTTTATTTATTTACATTTTAGATGTCATCGCCCTTACCCATTTCCCCTCCCTAGAACCTCCTATCCCATCCCCCCTCCTCCTTTTTGCTTTTATACCATTTTAATTACATGCATGTATGTCAATTCTAGGTTGAGGGTCTAGCAATACAATAGATGCAAATAGTCAAGGAACAAGCAAGACGATGAACACCAATAGTCAAAGAACAAGCAAGGCAATAAACAAAATTCCTTGAACACCCCCGTAATCACTGTTTCTATGGGTTTATCAGACCAAAATATCTGAGCCAACTTCCCTGTCCTAGCCCAAAGTCATTTTCATGTTTGTAGCCTACTTCCTTGTTCTAGCCTAAGATTTAGATTCTTGTCTGAAACTACTTCTTTGTTCTAGCCTAAGATTCATTGTCATTTCTATTCTGGAAAATACTATTCAGCAATGTTCTTTTTCCTTTAAAAGCTCACTCCTTGATAATTTTATGCACACATAAATAAGATATATACTTATATCAACTCCACATTACCCAAGCACCCCAAGTCTTGGTTATTTTTCTTGTGCTTTGAACTGATGCCATGACCATTACAAGTATAAAGGAAAGGATTTAATTGGGAGGTTATGTTTTGAAGGAGTTAGAGGATCAATGAGTTTAGTTGCAGGATCTATGGCAGCAGGCACACATTACATAACCTGTGTACTTGCAAGCCTTCAAACCATACCTGCCATAGGCTAGATATCCTCAAAGAGGTCAGAGGTAGGGCTTTGTGAGGTCTCAGCCACTCCTTAGCGACCATTGGCTAGGGAGGACTTGGCTGACCAATCAGGCTGAGGGGTGTGGCCCACCATTGTTCAGACAGAGGGATAAGCAGGGTGTTCACAGCTCTGGGGCCAGTCTCTGGGAGAGCCCAGACATGGGCCGGAGGGCCAAGAAAACGTCCAGGCGTAAAGCCAAGGCTGCTGCGGCCTCAGCATCCAAAACCGCAAAGCTGAGGAAGAGAGAGTCCAAGGTTTTTAGAACTCACAAGAAGTGTTGTCCTTACTGTTGTCGGAGAAGTCCTAGTAAGGTGAGAGGTCCCCAGCTAAGCTCATTCCCTCCCTTCTTCAGCCATCCCTTCCCATAGCCTTTCTCAGGCCTGCTATAAGCTTCTCATCTACCTCTGCCCCTTCTCAGGAATCTCTGTCTCCATCTCCATCTCTATCTATTTTTGTCCCAAACGAGTACCCTGATGACACTTTTGTATATAGTTCTTCCAGCTTACGAAGAAGGGGGAGCAATCCCTTTTAAGAAGAATGCGTGCAGAAGCCAAGAGATATCACCCAGCGCCGACTGAACCGACTGAACCGACCGCGGCACTGCTCCTTGGTGAGCAAATGGAGGACAGTGCTCAAGTGTCAACACCAGAGCCAGTTCCACCGTGCTCCGGCAGCGAGTCGGCTTGTAATAGAGACGTGGCCACCAGTGAACTCGTTCCTAATGAAGAAATGAACACCAGTGAACCAGTTCCCAATGAAGAGGAGACCATCAGTGAGCTAGTTCGTAATGTGGACCTGGCCAGCGGTGAGCCTGTTCCTAAGGGAGACACGGACAGCTCCTAGACCCCCATGTAGGTCCCGAGACCTAAGGAACATCAGTGAATCGGGGTCTAGGAGCTGAGCCACGGTTACCGTGTCGAGGCCATATTCACCACATACTAGTTTTTATGATGGTGACAATAAAATCTACCAGATGTGAAAATGTTTGTCACTTTCAGACTCTGATGGTGTAGAGGGAGAGGGATTAGGGGAGGGAAGACTGGGAAGATGATGAGAGGGAGCATGGGTTTCTAGAAGGTTGGGAGTGCGATGAACAACCCCTGATAGGCAGACACAGGAGTGTCAGAACTGATGTCAGAACAAATGTCCCCTGGAAGCTTTATTTCACAGGGTAACAGGGAAAGCCCAGAGTATTCCTAATGTCAAAGGCTAGGGCTGCTGCATGGTTTCAGGCTATTACATAGACATGAATGAGGTGTGGGTGGCAGTTCCAGTCCCAAATTAGGGGGCACATTAACTTTAGGACCCCTACCTCCTTGTGGTCTTTCTTACAGCCCTCATTATGATCTCATGCAGTAAGCCCCCCAAAGGGCCAAAGACTTCACCCCATCAAATGTGTCAGTGACTAACAAAGACAGTAATCATGACTGGAACCTGAAAGGGCACCACTGATTTAGCCTACCGCTTTAGAAACTGAGGGAAGGGAAGGACAGTGAGGAGTGGTCTGTCAACCAATGCTGGCCACAAAGCAGCTAGTAATGTCAACAGAGTATTTTAAAACAACTCTGCCTTTCCAGATAGCTTTACCCAGTATTTTCTAACACCTTTTTAATCCCTTCAGGAGGTATCCTGAAACCAACTTGTCAAAGAGTAAAGGGGGGCTGGGGGACCTGAGTTTGAACCCCAGAACTCACAGTTAAAAAATAAACCCTCATCAGCTTGGCAAGGTGGCATAGACATTTACTGTCATCACTCATGAAGCAGAGACAGGCAGATGACTATGAGAATACATAGTGAGGCCGTGTTCCAGAAAATAAAGTTTAGAAATCTGTGTGTGTTTTTGAAAAATTTTATTTCCTGCACTGAGGATGCAGAGAAGTGTGTGTCCTTAACCCTTATTGGACACCTAGCCTGCTTACACTATTAGTATGTCCCAGGCTAGTGGGAATCTTTGGTGGTGGTTTCTTTTATTGTTTTTTTTTTTTTTTTTTTTTTTTTTGATTTTGTGATTTTTAAGGTAGGCAGCAACTGAGAATCTACAATGTTGTCCTCCAATACACACACACACACACACACACACACACACACACAGACACAGACACAAACGTATATACACCTATCCTTCATGCATTCATCCATACTCACAAGAACACATGCATATACACACACATAAACAGTAAAATGCAAATATATTAAATGTGTACCTTTTGATGTTTTTGCATATGCATACACCTATCATGTCTTCACTATGAGAAGGAATATAAGCCGGGCTGTGGTGGCGCACGCCTTTAATCCCAGCACTTGGGAGGCAGAGGCAGGCGAATTTCTGAGTTCGAGGCCAGCCTGGTCTACAGAGTGAGTTCCAGGACAGCCCGGGCTACACAGAGAAACCCTTTCTTAGTTTAGAGTCCCCCCCTTTGTGTTGCTGTTGTGAAATACTAAACTTCGGACACTTCATAAAGCAGAGGTCCATGTGGCACTGGGTTTGGGAAAAAAATAAGTTGAGATTGGGTAGCTCCATTTTGTTGCCCTCTACTAAGGTTCTTCAAATGTTTTAATTTTACCTATTGTTTGAGAATTTAATAGGCAAAAAATATATTTTAAACATATCCACTGCTATACCTCCTAATATTCCCTAGACATGTCTGTGGTTCCCTCTCAACTCAGCAACCTCTGAGATTTATAACCTCTGAGATCAGTACTGTCAGTGTGTCCATGAGTGTAAGGCTATGCGCCAGATTATGGGCAACCTACCAGAGAAGAAAACTGGCCTGCCTTTCTTCTATAACCATCAACAGTCAAGACCTTCCAGCTACAGATTGGGTTTCAGGATCCCCTCTTGTCTGCATGCTAGAATGCTAACTGGATTGATCTCTTGCCAGCCTTGTATAGGCAAACACAACTGCTGTGAGCTTATGACTGCAGTGGTCTTGTCCTATCAGAAGAAGCAACTGTGTTCTGGTCATCCACAGTGTTCAGTTCTCACAGTCTTTCTGCCCCCTCTTAATCTTCCCTGAGCATTAAGGGTAGGGGAGTGACATAGATGTTTCATTTGTGGATGAGCACTCCACTGTCATCTATGCTCTGTGTTTTTAGTAGCTGTGAGTCTCGGTATTGTTGACTGCTGACCATTGCAAGAAGCTTCTCTACTGAGGGTTCAAAGCTGCACTAATATATGGAAATAAAGTTAAGCATTTTATTACTTTTCTTACTTTCATTTGTGTGTGTGTGTGTGTGTATGTGTCCTTGTGTGTTTGTATAACTTCACATACATGTTCCCATAAAGGCCTTGGTGATACTTTTCCATCGTCAGAGTCCCAGGAATTGAACTTAGATTGCTAGGCTTTACAGCAAATGCTGAACTTAAGAGGTTCAAGGAGGACAAACCACACTCAGATGTGTCCACAAGCAAATTCCTCAAATGAGGTTTTCATCTCAGATGACTCTAGGCTCTTACAAGCTGACAATTAAAACTAACTAGAAAATGTTAACGTATGCTCCCCTGTTTGTCTGGTGTCTTAGCTCCATTTTCTCAACCATTGTAACATCATCATTCTTCCCTCCAGTATTCTTGGCATTTTTCTTTTATAACTGTAGATCCTCCAGAGCATGACGGCTCAAATCGTTGATCCCTGCACTTGTAAAGCAGATGTAAGTGGGTCTCTGTGAGTTCAAGGTTAACCTGGTCTACACAGCGAGTTTCAGAACATCCCTAACTGCATGGTGAGACCCTGTTTCAAAAATAAACATCAAAATGATTTCCAAGGATTATTTCCTGTGTTGTATCTATTACATACATATTCCAATAGTCAAACAATCAGTGATAACTTGGTGAGTGCGAATAAAACTGGTTAAACTATGTTACTTTCCTGAGTGCTCTCACTTTGTCACCTTATATGCCAACTAATTTATCCACTCATTGAAGCAATGTATGAATGATATAGGGAGAAAATGGAAAATATCTACACTTTACTTGAATTTTTGAAAATTTTCTGTATTTGTCTTTGTTGGCTATATGAATGTCTATGAAATATGTGTATGTTATGGCCACAGAGGCGAGGAGAGGGTGTCAGATCCCTTGGTACTAAAGTTAGAGACGTTTGAGAGCTAACATGTGGGTCCTCTGGGGGAGCAGCCAGGCTTTTCAACACTAAGTTATCTCTGTAGCGACATTTAATTTTTTTTTCACCAAATGTCTGTGATGAAATGGAAGTATATCATTTTGCTAAATATATGTCCTTTATATTTTCATTGTTCAAAATAACATGACAGTGTTATATCAGCTGCATGGCTTAATATTTTGCTAAGTTGTTTGTTATGTATTTATTTTAAGTTTTCTTCATTCAACAGATTTTTCCTTGGGTGAGTTTTCTTCTAAGAGTGTAGTCCTTAGGAAGGAACTCCAGACATGATCCCTGAAAGTACAGGATATGCCTTTGATCACAGTACTCAGGAGGCAGAGGCAGGCAGATCTATAGGCCAGCCTGGTCTATAGGTGAACTTCAGAATAGCAGCAATTTAGTTTTCTGAGCATTATTTGTTGAAGATGCAGTCTCTTCTCCAATGGGTGTTTGTCAAACATCACAGGGCTACACTTACATGCACTTATATTTGGGGATTGCACTTTGTCTTACTGATCTTCCCTGTTTATTTCTGTGCTAGCACCTGGCAGTTTTTTATTAATATACATCTTTAAAGTATCTTGACTATAGAAGTGCGCCTCCCCAAGAGTCATAGCCTGGCTAATAATAACCCTGGTATCTGGCATAGGAAGAAACCCTACATTTTTCTTATTGATCCAAGAGACTTCAATGACAAGGCAGACTGTTGGCATTGCTCTTGCTTGCTTCTCAGAACTAGAAATAAGCCCCTGTTCCTAAGGACAATATAAATGGTAGACATAGGCCCTGGAGAAGTTGGTCTGGGACTCTTCTGGGAGCCTCATCTAAGAGGATT
This sequence comes from Arvicanthis niloticus, assembly GCF_011762505.2. NCBI lineage: Eukaryota > Metazoa > Chordata > Mammalia > Rodentia > Muridae > Arvicanthis > Arvicanthis niloticus. Next base: position 20,288,083 of record NC_047679.1, read on the forward strand.
AGCTTTCTCTCTCACAGTTCTTCAAATGCTTTGTATGCTGTCAAGGGAGGTAAGCAATCAACAATCATACCCAGCTGTAAAACCAATGAATCACAGCAATGATGAGCATGGCAAGATCTACTCAAGGGTAGATAACAGGACTTGTCTTAGAAGTGCCCAACAGTAGTCTAATTGCAATTAAGAGCTGCTCATAGAAAGGAATTCGTGTCTCACTCTGAAAGGACAAATAGTAAAAACTAAACCTCGATGCATTCTATGACCTGGGACAAGAACAGGAAGTTTTAAAAAGAAAACAAAATGGCTGAGATACATCTCTATACCACTCTATAGCATTTGCCTAAGTGACTCCACATGCTTCTCCTCAGAAAACTCTGCTGAGACTTACTCAAGTTGTGTGTAAAACTAGCTGTTTTTAAGCTCTTATTTTTGCTTTCGGTATAGGATTCTGCTCTATTGGTCTAAAACCTATTCATCATTCACACATTTACTTCTCTACCGTCTTTTGTTTAACATGTCCATAGACTTACAGAGTCTTTAGTCAATCTGTTTTTCCATCATCCACCCTTCTCCTGCTGAAATCCTCTTCCTATGAGGTCTCCTTCCTTCTTTTTGGCTTTCTACTTCTGTGTGAGCAACTAAGTTTAATTAAGAGTTTCTTGGCCACTTATGGTTGTGAGTGGGGAGCAAGGGCAATTCTTTAGGTACCCCACCAAAGAAAAGGACATCCTCTTCCCCTCAAACCGTTAACTGACAGTATTTCCTCAGGGAGGGGTTGAGAAAACCGTTAACTGACAGTATTTCCTCAGGGAGGGGTTGAGAAAACCGTTAACTGACAGTATTTCCTCAGGGAGGGGTTGAGAAAACCATTAACTGACAGTATTTCCTCAGGGAGGGGTTGAGAAAACCATTAACTGACAGTATTTCCTCAAGGAGGCACTTAGATTCTTGGGCCTCTACTCCTTAACAGTTAACTGCCAATAGACCCCTTCCCCAGGAACGAGGGGTGGGTCTACATTGGCCTCTCTCTCATCCATGACAAAATGTTGAAAGTTCAATTTTCTGAATTTCTGTGCTAATAACTACAGCGGGCAGTGTGTTCTTCAGTGAGTGTGTTATTCCTTGTCAGAGAGAACTCCTTAATTCCCTATCCTCTTACACGTTTTCCTCCACCCCTTTCTCAATGTTCCTTGAAACCTCCAATGGCCACAGATAGAGCTGTCTCTTTTTTATCCTTTAGGACAAGTGTCATTCATTATATATTCAGCGCCAATCAGGAAGCAAAATACTCCTTCCTCACCCTTGAGATGGGATTATGGGATCAGAAACATACGACGTTACACTCACTTCCACCATTTGTTAAAAGACACAGTATTAAAGTTCTCAAGTATATATATGTGTGTGTGTGTGTGTGTGTGTGTGTGTGTTTGTGTGTGTGTGTGCGCACGCATGCCTGTGCACGCGCAAGCACAATGTATACATGTAACATATATATATACACATACATATATACATACACACATATATACATATATATACATATATATGTATATGTGTGTGTATATATAATCCATAGGTAGCTAGATAGATAATGTTGAATGAAGGCAGAAAGAAGGATGGATGGACATAAATGCTACATATGTAGTTATAGGTACCAATACTTATGAAGGCAATTACATGGAAGAGATGTGTTAGAGAGACATTTGAATGTATGTTTAGTATAACATTTAGCTGAAATGTTCCAGTATAGGGGCAGACACAAAACACTTTACTGGCATGTAGACATAAACATTCAGTACAGGCACCCTGACAAATTCAGTCTCCTTCCACAGATATCTTTTTGAGGGGTTCATTTAGACCAAGCTCGTAAAACTCAATATTCCTAGGTAAGTTCTTTTTTCTCGTTGTTTGATACTATATATTTGAGTCAAAGTAGAAGACCTCTACTACTTAGCTATAATCTCTATACATTGAAAATATTTTTATGTTGAGGCAGGGCCACTTTTCCACAAAGCATTGACCTTGTGATTACCCTCCAGAGTAGAAGAGACTATAGGTTTATCCTGTATGTAAAATAACTCTATTAAGTTTTCTGTGACTATCAGTTGTCACATCTTTGGGACAAATGCCTAAGGATGAAAGTGTTGGTTTGTATGGTAATACTATTATAGCTGTTTTATTACTGAATGTTTTGAGATTATAATATAATTGCAATATTTCTTGTTTTCCTTTCTTCCAACCCAAAACACAAACCTGGCTCTCTTTCAAATTCAGGGCCTATTTTAATTTATCATCATAATCCTCATCATTCTCATTGCATATATGTTCCTAAACAAAACGTGATTCGTTCATGTAATGGTACCTGCAGGCATGTTTTCAGGGCCGACACCTTGTTGTGTCGACAGCCAGTTGTGCTCTTCACTGGGGAAGACTGTTTCTCCTCTCAGCATTCCTCAGCTCCCTGTAGTTCTCTGTGTAGGCTTGAGGCCCCATGGGCATTTCCTTGTCTACTTTGGCATGCCTGTTAGTGCCATCCTTGTTTAGCTCACATTTGGACAGTGGTGTTGGTGAGCGTTTATGAGTTTAGCTTTAGCCATGAAAAGGAGATGCAATCTTACAGCAAATTTCCTGATATCTGGCTCTTACAGCTCTTTCTTCTATATTTGCAAACATAAACTTTATATAATTAATTTATGGTATATATCATCCAATTTAGACTTCCCTCTTTCTCTTGAGTCTGAGGTTTATGCATTTTAGTAGAATATAGTTTCCCATCTGTGTCTAAGGTACTGATAATATAAAAGTTAATTCTTTCTTTGTAATTTGATAACTTTCCATGTTTACAGTTTGAATGAATAATTTTCTCTTTGAAACTGGGTTTTATTCCTAGCACATACATGAAAGCTCACAGATGTCTATAATTCCAGTTTTGTGGGCTCTAACACCCTATTCTCTTCTCATGGGGCATTGCAAAAATTTTTGACACCCAAATAAAAATTAGGTACTTTATGATATTCTCCTATAAATTAACTAGAAACTAGTGGTTATTTCTGTGCCATAGACCTATGAATGATTTGTGTTGATATTTTTCTTTTATAGTTTTTCCACATTTCATACAAATCTGATATGTTACTTTTACAAAGTCAAAGAAAATATTTAAAAAAAATAACAGCAATAAAACAACCAAAGGCAGTTCCTGTGTTTCTTTTCTGCCATCATGGTTTAGTTCCTGCCAGAGGCCTGCCAGTTGCTATTCTAGCCTCTCATGCTGCTTCTCAGCAGAGAAGAACAGATGTTCTTTAAGCTGGTGCTTATTAAAAATTCAGAAAGGTAGGCTGTCTGCTACCACTGCTCTTTTGTACCCTTTCCAACATCTGAAGCTAATAAGATTGTATAGAAGAAAAGTTGGTGGTCATCTCTTATCGCCCTTAGAGACAAGCTCTATAGAGCTCCTTCTCTTATTGTTTGGAGGGAGCAGACTGCATAAACTCTTAAAGACTGAAGTTCTAGTGTTTGTGCATGCACAAATGTATGCATGAAAGGAGGTGGTAAAAGGAGTGGTGTGTGTGTGTGTGTGTGTGTGTGTGTGTGTGTGTGTAATAGGAGCATAGCCAACTGAGGGGTCTATGTCTGTTTATATTGTTCTCTACTTCCCTTGATTCTTTACCACTTACTATTTATAGTGTTAGAGTACATATAATCTTGAAGATTATTCCATTTTTTTCATCTTGCTGATGATAAACTTTGGGTAAAGAAGATGGAACATAGCCTAAATTAACACAGCTTGTTGATAATTCTGGCTTTTGTGATGCCAAGGTCTTTGAGTAAGCTTTCCCTCATAAAATGTCGAGTTTTTGTCCTTTATTGGCATATACCAATTTCACATAAACATCTCTGATATATTAATTTTCCTAAATTACTGCTAATTTACCTATGATTGTAGGTTAAACCCAACATTTAGCTCATCATTAAAGAACTTTTATGATTTTCTCTATTTTCCTCCCTCCTTGTTTCTTAAATTTATTCAGGAAATATTTATTAAACCAACCATTTATCATTATACAGCAGATATTGCACCTGCTACTGGTAGTAATCAGTAATATGAATGTGGACACATATGGTTCTTACTGTCCAAAGACATGACAGATTATTTAAAAATAAATCTTGATACATATTATAATAATCTTACTGAGGAAGACATTAACTTAGAATATCCTAAGTAGATGTTTTTAAACATTCTTTTTTGTGATAGAGATATTTATGGCAGTCTGGTGGCATCTGTGAATCTTTTTCCAGAATAAGGTTTATATTTGTTTTGGATTTACTTGTTTTATTTTAGGTGCATATGCACTATATGCAAGCCTGGTGCCCACAGAGCTCAGGGGAGAGTGTGGGAGCTCTTGGAACTTGAGTTACAGATGATTGTGAGCCACCATGTAAGTACCTCATATCAAAACTGGGTCCTCTGCAAGAGCACTATGTGTTCTAAGCTGTGCAGTCATTTATCCAATCACAAGAATAAGCTTTTAAATACATACAATAAAAATAAATGGGATTACCAATGTACAAAAATCCATACTGAAAAACAAAACAAGAAAGTAACCTCCTCCAAATAGCCTCAAGATAATACCTAGAAAAAAGACTTCTGAAATAGAGCTTTGAAACACTAAAAAAAGAAATTGAGAAATTGAAGAAGACCTTTAGAGATGGGAAGGGAAGATTTTTTTTTTTTTTTGTGGATAAGTAAATAGATTTAATATCGAGGAAGTGGCCACTTTACTCAGAGTTATACACAATACTAATCAAATTTCCAATTATATTCATGAAAAAATACAGAAACTTATCCTAAAATCCATATGCCTACCAAGACAAGTCTACAGTGATGCAAACAATCCTAGAATGGGAATGGAGGCATTTATTTTCAACTGGTTTGCAGTTTTTTTATCCTTCAATTTCCATCCTTCTAATACCATAGCCAGAAGTATAATGCTGTCTGTGGATAAGGCCTTTGGTTGATCAAATGGATTCTTCTGTTATATTTTATTTATAATTTAGTGGACAGCAGTGTCTTTTGGGGGGATGTTTCTTGTACATAGCCTGATCTCTTTTGCCATAGGATTTGTTGCACATAGAACAAAATATTTCTGCTTATGCTATGAACTGTATTCTTCCAACCTTTCTTCCTTAAATTGATGTGAAATGTCCTGGTTATCTGCAAACCTACTACTTCAGTGAAGATTATTGATACCAAAAGAAAATTTGATAAAAGGCAGAGCTTCAAAATTAAATGGAAGTGTGCTTTATGTATAGAAGCTATTTCTCTTCATTCCATAATTATTTATAGTTTATTAGTTTTGCACATTTGTATATGTGCCATATTTAAAACATTTGCATACACTTGGGAGACACTATAAAGTTATTTCAACAAATTGCAGTCACACTTAATCATTGTTTTATATAATTGAAAGAATGGAGTGATAAACAGTCTTCTAGCATGAAAATGTTTCAGACTTTACTGTTACTGTAATAAAAATTACATTATTTCTCTCTAATGCTTTAGATTGTGTTATTTACCTCTATTGCTTTCATCCAGTATTTCTACTCATCAAATATTCTTTGTTAATTAAAGCATGTTGTGCTGATTACTAGAATTTGTCAGATCTTTGAATATGGTATTATTTAGGAAAACTGTTAATAATAATTCATGAGTTGTTTTTATATTCTCTTCTTAAAAATATACTTAGATATATTTCATTAATTTCTTTTTATTGGATATTTTATTTATTTACATTTCAGATGTCCTCTTTCCCCATTTCTCCTTCCTAGAACCCCTTATCTGATCCCCTCTCCTCCTTTTTGCTTTTTTTACCATTTTAATTACATGCATGTATTAAGGTCAATTTTAGGTTGAGGGTCTAGCAATACAATAGATGCAAATAGTCAAGAAACAAGCAAGACAATATACACAAATAGTCAAAGAACAAGCAAGGCATTGAACACAATTCCACAAACACTCCCATGATCACTGTTTCTAAGGGTTTATCAGGATGAACAAAATATCTGAGCCAACTTCCCTGTCCTAGCCCAAAGTCATTTTCATGTCTGAAGTCTACTTCTTTGTTCTAGCCTAAAATTTTAGATTTTTATCTGAAATTACTTCTTTGTTCTAGCCTAAGATTTAGATTCCTGCCTGAAATTACTTCTTTGTTCTAGCCTAATGTCAGATTTCTGCTTGAAGCCCACTTTCTTGTCCTTGACCAATGTCATATTCTTGTCAAGCAGCCCATTTCCTTGTCCTTGGCCCATGTCAGATTCTTGCCAAGCAGCTCTAAAGGCTCTCTGCCTCTCCCCCTTTTTTATTTTGTTAAACAAGACTGAGTCTGTCTTAGGTCATTCTGACAAGAATGCCTTCCTTACCCATCATTTTAACTGGGAAGAAAAAAGCTACCCAGCATAAGTTCTTCATCTTCACAAGATGAACTTTCCAGGGCCATTTTAAACCATTTTTAAACCATAAGACAGGCTGGCAAAGATAGTGTTTGTAGGCACTTTGGGGGTAGGGAGGCAAGAGGAATAAATGGAAAAAAAAAAGCAGCTGGTTAATTGGTCAATGAACAATGGGAACCATCTGCCCCCTGCTATACTTCTGTGATGGTACAGCTAAAGTATAGCCCTTGAAACAGTACCATGTAGATGCACCATTACATTTCATAAACTGCCATACAACCAGAGGTGGAAAGCTGAAACTCTCCAGCAAACAATAGCTCAGATATGGTCAGAAAAATTGCTAAGTGAGCATATGAGAACCTGAGATGATCTGAGTATTAAAACCATGGATGGGCTGCAATTTCTAAGGACTTTATAAACCACAACAAGGATGCCTGGGTACCATCTCCCCAGGGATTTTTAATTTAATGTTTTAGGCTACAATTTAGGCCTAGAATTATTTTTAACTAGAAACTTCTATTTTAATATACAGCTTCCTCTTAAGTAACCTCATCTGGTTTTTAAACCACTTTTAATATTAGAAAAAAAAAGTAAACCAGTGGGGGAGAGTATTTGCCTAGAGTCCCTGCAGTTTATAGGCTAATGTAAGAGTATCAAAAGTTTGGAGCCAGTATGATCTATACAAGAGATTTCTTCTCAGACAGATAAATAAATAAATAAATAAATAAATAAGAAAGCTTTAGAAAATTGTGCATAAAAGTAAACATTTTGAAGTAATTAATACAATCAAGCTTAGTAACACTTTCATTCTTTCATGGAGTTGTTACAGGGGAGTTAAGAACACCAAAGATCTGTCTTCACAGCAAATTTAAAATATACAGCACTATATTTCTTACCCTAGCCACTAGACTATGCATTTGATTCCCAGAAACTACCTATCTGGCATAACTGAAAGTTTATCTTTTCACCAACCGCTTCCTTGTTTTCTACCTCTCACCGCTAGCAACAGCAACTCTATGCCCCATTGTACTGAACTTTTGAAGACTCTACATATATGTGAAATCCTGTAGCATTTGTCTTTAAGTATTTGACTTAATTCACTTAGCTCTATGACCTGACTTATCCTTCTTATCCACAATGGAACAACTGCCTTCTTTTTTTAAGGCTGAATATTTGCGTGGGAATGTAGTTCTTTAAAGGTTAGATTTTTGACAGTTTTGTGCATGTAAGTAATAATTAGTCTGTTTTACAACCCCCATCTCTCTCATCCCCTTCTAACTTCTGTAAATGCCTTTATTCTTCTCAAACTAGTTCCATTCAAATTTCATATCTCCCTACCTCTCTTTCTCCTTCCTTCCTTCCTTCATCCTCTCCCTCCCTCCTTCTCTCCTGCCATCCTTCTCTGCTTCTTTGCTATTTTGCCTTGTACAGGTACTCTCTGCTGCTGTGTGTTCATGGTTGCATCACCCACATCATAGAACACAGTGCTTCATACCACTCCTCCCTAGCCCTCTGATTCCCACAGTCCTTCCACTCCCTATCCTGAAGTGGTCTCTGGGACTTGGAAAGGGTGACATGGGTTTTCTATTTAAGAATGACCTCTCAATGGTTGCTTTTTCTCAGAACTTTGACTAGTTGTGAATTATCACTTTGCCAGTACATATCGCAGAAATTTTAAAACTCTCACATTAACTCCAATATGAGAAAAAGGATAAGGGACACTGCCATAAAGTGATGCTTCTTGGCTACAATATACACACAAAACAGCTAAGGATCTAATTGAAAATGCTGGCCAGGATCCAATAGAACTCATAGGGTCTGAGTTCCTGTTATTTATTTATGTTTTCAATCATTGCTTAGGATGCCAATGCTGCTGGGTATCCAAATCCTACTTTCTCTGCCAAGGATCTGAAATAGAGGTGCTCAAAGTATTATTCAGGGATCAATATGGTTTCAAAGCTACCTAACGTCACAAAGAAACTGACACCACTCGTTTCAAAACTTTTGCTGCACCTTGACATTGCTGGAATGCCTACATGTGGAGTGTTGTGCTTAAAAAAAGATTAGAATAAAATATACCAGTACAGACAACTTATAAATAACTTGTGTGGAAGAATGTTCTTGCCACAGACATGCAAGTTTAAGAACAAGAATTAAATATTATTGACCAGTGAATGTCCAGTTATGTGATGAAAGAATGCTTAGGAAATTTTGATTGACTGACTGAATGTTTAACAGGCCAATTTGACACTGAAACATAATGTTGTCATCTACAAAGTTCATGGTCAAGAAGTACATGAAAGTATTACCAAAAAAAATTACACACAAAAATTTCATGTTTTAAGTATTTTTGATGTTGGACTGTATTCTTAGGTATCCTCAGGTCATGGGTTGGACATCCCTTAAACATTAACCAAAAGCTGAAGTAAGAGGATTGCCATGAGTTTGAAGGCAGCTTGGCTACATAGTGAGTTCCAGACCAGCCTAGGTTACAGACTTATCACCATGCTATGCGAAAGACAGACCAAAAGCATCACTAGGTGACAGGAATGCAGCATCTTGGCCTAGTTCATACCTACTGAAACACAATCTACTCTTCACTGCTCTTCACTACTCTTCACTGCTCTTCTTCTTGGGTTTAATTCTCAGCACCCACATGGTAGCTTACAATTCTTTATAACTCCAAGATCTGATACCCTCACCCATGAGTACATGCAAACAAAGCACCAATGCATGTAAAATAAAAAAAAAAAAACATTTTAAAAACAGCACTTTATAAAAAGAATCTGCTCTGGGAGAAGCGGATTTGTGTTCCCATTTCAATCAGAGACATGGTGCTCTGAATAAATGGCTCTCAATTCTAACTGAATATGCCCATCTCCTAACATGAGACCCAGGCAGCAGAAGTGTGTATCTCTCCCTGGCTCATGCAATGAGCATGCAAAGCTGAAAAAAAACTAGGTTGGTGGATCTAACAGATATATGCAGGTGAAATGTCATTCCAAGGAAGGCTTTCATTAAACAGGCAGTGAAGGGAAGCTATTGATAGATACTGATCAGAATTATTCACTAAAAAGATGATTGGAAGAATTACACATTCATTATGCATGGTAAAGTCTAACCATGAAAAAAGATACTTAGGAGGCCATCACAATACTGATCATAAGAGTTCACTTCTTTTGGTGAATTCACTCACTTTGTGCAATGATTAAAGAGCTGGTGTGGAGTTATTGGCACTGGCAACTGATGTCCAAGAGTTGCCTAAAATTTGAACCAGAGGGAGCCTGTGTAGTTTATCTAAATTTTAAACAAATTCTTTTGCAGAACTAAATAGATAAATACAGAAGACAAATACAAATGTCCAAAAGTGGGTGGTAGAAACAACATTTCTGGAACTGGAGGAGACCCAGATAAGTGTCTTAGTTTTGTGATTTTGCCATGATAGGCAGACAAGTCTGTGCACACAAGAGGATCCAGATGACACTTTCAAAGTCAAAAGAAAAACTAAACTATCAGTATTTTAAAATGTATATTTTCTAGAAGATTTTTAGTCAACGTCTCAAAATGCCCTCTTCATACTAACTGTTGGTAAATGAGAAAATTGTGTTAGGACATTTTAAGCTAATTAGACGCATCACTTTATCTAAAGAGTCAAAGTAAAAGATGTGGAGGGAAGAGAACTCATTATTAATCCATGTCAATGACATTATAATGAAATACTATCTTATTACTACATTCCACAATTCAGAATTATCAGCATTGTGGGTAAATCATTTTCCCCCATCAAGTCCCAGAAATTCCAAATCTGACCTCATTTGGAAGTAGGCATTAAGGTGGATCTTAACCTAACATTACTGGTATCCTTATAAAACATATGAACTTGAACACAAACGCTCCCAAGAATGTAAGGAAGATGACATATGAAAATGAAGGAATTGTTTAGGGGGATAGATCTACAAGCTAGCTTACCATCATCCACCAGAAAGAGAGAAAAAAATAATCAATGCTAGTGAAGATTTGGATTACAAAACAGACTTCTAGTCCACTGGTAGAAACATGAATTATTACAGTCATTACAGAAAATAGAGTAGAGAGGAATCCTCAAAAAATTAAGTGCTATATTAATCCAGTAATCCTGTTACTCATAATATGCCCAAGGAAAATAAAATCAGTATGCTTGTTACAGTATTACTCACAGAAGTCAACATATGGAACCAACCAAAGCCTCCACGAGTTGATTAGTATATAATGAAAATGTGATGTAGGTCCACAAGAGGACACTACTAACCAGGAAAAGCAGTACATCTCAAAATAAAGAAAGAGAAAAACACAATGGTTCAGAAAGCTTTTCCACAAGATACTATATTAGCATAGTAAATAAACCATGTTGGCAAGTAGGAAGACTGACACACACACACATACACACACACTCATATGCACACACACATACACTCATATCCATATACCTCATATACAAACACACCAGCACAAAGTCATCTAGATAAAGCCTTCCGGAACAACTAGAACAGATGCAGAGTCACTCCAGAGTACCTGAAGATGACTTATAGGTCATTATCATACTAAAACATACACCCCTGGCTAGAAATTTAATGCTAAGAAGACACGGGATACCTGAAGTCATATGTGGAACTACACAATGCAGCATTTTCAAGAAAGCTGTTCCTAAACAAATGCACCACAAAACTTGAGTTATCTAACATAACAACCCAGGTCTTTGCATAATAGGAGCCCTGGAGCTACTAACTTTTCTCTCTTTGCTCCAGCTTTCTTCTTCCCTTTGAAATGTATCTTTTGCAAGTAAACTGACTGCTTCTTTTGAAACTGTGTATTTCTGCTACATTCTTTGTTCCAAGACACAAGATCCTGCCGGCTATACCCACGGAACCCTTAGCATCAGTTACTATAAGAATGTTAGTATGCTAAGTAAAAAGAGACAGGGTAAGGAATATATATATATATATATATATATATATATATATATATATATATATATGGAATATATACCTATACTACTAAAGGACTATTTCACACAATCAAGGAGTAGAAATGTGATTATGAGTAGCTAAGAATACAGGAGGAATTTGGGAGATTATAATCAAAGGATATATGTCAGACAGAAGAATAATTTCAAGTATTTATGGTGCATTCAGTGACTATAGTTAAGAGCAATGTATTATGTAGTTTAAGATCTTAAACTGAATAGATTTTTGAATATTATCACAGAAAAAAGGGGGAAATAACTATTTGAAGTAATGTGGAATATTTAGCATAATTTATTCACTTCACTGTTTATTTGGAATTTCAGATATAAAAAGTGTATTTGCTATAAAATTAAGACAGTGGTGATTAGTTTAAAAATATTCTGTGAGGAAGGCTTTAAGTACACGTTTGTTTAAAGTTTAACCAGAAAGAAGGATTGAAAGGTAGAAAATTCGATATTAATGAATAAAAAAAGAAAATACTTGCTTCAAATATTTTTGTCTTGGTGACGGTTTTGGTGGAAGGGGGGCTGTTTGTTTAGTTTTTAAAACAAAGTCTGAAGGAACACACACCCCCAACCTTGAAGTCACTAGGACCTTAAATAATCCTCCTGACCCTACCTCTGCTGTTTCTGAGATTAAAGGTATAACACAGAGCCCTACATGGTTTTGCAGGTTGCTGGAGATTGAGCCCAGGGCATCTTTCATTCTAGACAAGCACTTTGCCAACTGAATTGCATCCATAGATTGTGAACCTTTGTAAAGAAAAAAGTAGGCCAAGAGTGAGATCCCAGAACCAATAGTAACAATCCTTTTTCATTAGAAATGCAGAGCCTTTACAAGCCTGAAGAAATTCACCACTGTTACTAGAGCCTAGAATTCCAGGGGCAGGGGGGAAGGAGAGTCAGTGTGTGTGTGGGGGGGGGGGGAGAGAAAGGATCCAAATGGATGAATAAGGAAAGGAAGAACAAGAAGATCAACATGTATTGTGCAACTAGTTCCTGAAAAAAATGTGTCAGCAAGTCACGGGCCAGATGCAACTGGCAAGGAACTTGCCTCCATCCTCTGGGTAAGGGAGGCAATGACACTGAGCTGAAGGTGAATATCAACATTGATTTAACCATTTCAGAAAGGCTCATCAAGAGCATCACGTTCATAACATTCACCATATTTAAACACTCCTACAAACATGCCAAACCATAATCTAACCAAAATAGCTTGACTGTAATCAGCAAAACAGAATTATTCTGTTTGATCTTTTGAAGTTCAGGGTTTGTTTCTTTTGATAGAGAACCTGCATTTCATCAAAAGTAGAAAAAATACTCTGGCTTTTATAACCTTTTTGGTACTTGATCTTTGGTCTTATTGGTATGAATAATACAAGATTAACTTGCATTTTCTGAGTGGAGAAAGAATTGCTTTTGTCTATTCTTCCCAAAGATATTTAATGCACAAGAAAGTACTCTGTGTGATGACATTTCAACAAAGCAAGATGGGAAAGAAAAAGACTGAAAACTGGTGAGGCAAAGCTAGAAAGAAGAGCCATCCCATCAAATTGTGCCTTTTAGCTAAGATAGCAACAGACGTTCATCCACTAAGCAAACACCCTGTGAGAGAGTCTGGGCTGGTCTCCACTAGGGATAAGAATCTGATACAATCTATGTCCTACATAGGTCTATACAATCCACAGGATAGATTGGCAATAAATTCCTAGGAATATAAGCCAGACCTAGAAGCATATCTTCTAGAGGTAGAAACAATTCATTGATTACATTCAAAGTTGCATCTTTGCACCATGGAATGTTCTAGGATCTTGGAAAATAACTGAAGAAAATAAAGGTATCGACCTCAGGAAGTGATCCTTTAGTGACAGTGAGTCAGGGTCCACAATGGACACATACAAATTTAAGGCAAAACATGAAAATATGTCAAAGGAAAGGGAAGGAGGCAGGAAGGGAGGGAAGGAAAGAGTTCCTTTTCTGAGAAGTGAATCAATATTGAAGTATAGGTTAAAGGAAGTAAAGACATGAGCCTCCTTGATGCTCTTGGGGAAAGCACTCCAGGGAGAGAGATGAGCATGTGCAAAAACCCTGAGGTTGGAACATGAGGAAAGGAACATTGCAAGAAAAGCAAATCAGTAAAGAGAAATGTTATCAGAGGAGGGGCGGAGTATACTGGCCAAAGCAAGAAATGTGGGTGCTATAACCAGGAAGCAGAAGCCAACTGTGGAGTGTTGGAGAAGAGGGTCAGTGTCCCCTGTGTCACATTTAAGTGGGAACTTGAATATTCACTGCATTGTCAATACCCTTTTAAAACCCTCCCTTCTGTGCTAAATTCTATGCACACAAAAGAATGAGGTAGACTGTTTCATTACTGTTGTTATTATCATTAAGATCCCTGGTACCTGGGGCTAGAGAGACTGCTCAGTGGTTAAGAGGACTGGCTTCCCTCCCAAAGGGCAAGGATTCAATTCCCAGCACCATACTCAGAAGTATTTTCACCTCTAGTTACTGGAAATCTGACACCTTCCTCTGGCCTCCATAGGTCATGGATGCATGTGGTCCACAGACATACATGCAGGCAAAACATCCACATTCATAAACATAAAATAAAAATGAATAAATATTTTAAAATTACTTTTTAAAGATCATTAGCAGCTATGAAATATCATTATAAACATCATGACCACTACCACAATCTTCAACACCATCATCACCATGAGCATTTTCAAAATGTTGCTATTTTCAACATGTTGCTATTTTCAACATGACCAGTGCTCAAAGTAGCCTCTTGAGGAGTAAACCATGATCCAAAACCATTTTCTTCTAAGGGAGAGCCGGGTGCACAGGCTCAGAGTCAGGAGAGCATCTGATTTCTGAGCAGTTGCCAGGGGTTTCAAGGCAACTTGACTTATGAAGGGAGTTCCTTCCCAGAACTATGGATAACTTCCTATTGGGTCAAGCTAATTAATAATTTGGAGTTAATTATGTTAAGATCTGATTATGAGGTTGTCCTTATTTGGGGGAATTTTAATTTTAGAACCTGAAATTCCTTCTCCGATATTAAAAAAAAAAAAAAGTGCCATTGTCTTTGGCACTTTTAGAGCATCTTGTTTATTGTTTCTTATGTGACTATCTCCCTGCTTACTGGGTTCTAAAATTCAGAAGAATAGAGACCATCCATATCTGTATCCTCATAATTTGCTCAATTCTCACTGAAATAAGTTGCCATTTTCTTTTTCTCTCCCTCTTACGGTAACTTTATTTTTTTATCATCAGGCATTGGTAACGAAGAGTACAAAGATATTATGTAAGGCAACATAAAGGTGCTGAAAATGAAGTTCTTAACAGTTAACAAAAAAGAAAGGAATGAGGAAGAAAGATTTGTGACTGAAAAGTGGCTCCTTCCAAGAAGGTAATACCTCTCTATAAATCCTACCACCCATGTCAAAGTCTTTTCTGGAAGCTGATCAAAGTTTTCCAGACAGTATGACAGCTATGAATAGAATGCAGCATGAATGCAACATTACTCATGATGAGAAAGATAGCAGTCCCAACACAGCAACAGAAATAATATGCCAAGAGTTTGTATGGATTGCAAATGGCTCCAAAAGCCTGCAAGATTAACAAAATCCCTCAAATTGCAAGTTTCTTTTTATTTTTACTGAAAAGGTTTTCTTTTTAAGGCACAATAAAAAAATTCCATGAAAAGAGGTATTATGGGAGCTGACTCATAAACAGTATCATTTCAAAACCAATCCTTTCGAAATGTAAGGGGAGGGGCACTACCTCTCTCCAAGGAGGAGCCTCATGAGTCATTTCAGCTTTAATTATCATGAAAATCCCTGAAAACACAAGGAATTTGATCAAGCAACTATTCCCATGGTAAGAAGCATCATGCCAGTCCTACATAGAATAAATATTATAGATGCCACAACATAAAATGGGACTTTAGAATCAAATCACAAGAAAGACAGCTTCTCACCTACAACCTGTTAAAACCCAGGCTAGCTTTGGAACACATCCTAATTTGCAAATTATACTGAAGGATAATAAGACTTCTAATGACTTATATAGATGGAAGATAACCTAGACTAGGACTAGACTTTCTAAATTCCCCCAGATAGAAGAGGAGGGTAGACACAACACAAGACATGCAGAATGATCGAGTTAGACTATGGATGGAACTACCATGTACAAGGCCCCATGCTCTGTAACATTCAGTGCCAAAATGAAAATCCAAGCAATCTGCCTGGGAAATGATGAAACCTGACCATCATGGCCCTTTAGAGGGGGCCCCAGATTGACCTTGAGGCATTATTTATTATTGGTGTTTGCTTACGCCCCCCCCCCAAGCCTGTGATTTATCCATAACATCTGGGCTTCATCATTGACTGGAAAGCATGAGTGAGGCAATGGAAACAGCAAAGGATGTCGGAAGATTGTCAACAGGATTCAGACATTGCCAAATGTCATGTTCTTTTCCAAGGAACATTCAGGATGCAAATAAAAATCATATAACACTTCTCTTTGGCAAAGGGATGGGCAGAATTTTCTTTGTGTTTTCTTTTCTCATGGTTGGAACTTGATCTGGGCTGCAGAGGCTCAGAGAGACGTTATCAAATCTTGTTACCATTCTAAGATAAAGGCATTTCTCTTGAGTTCAAAAAACAGAAGTTTTCTCCACTCTCATGAAGATGTCCCCCCACTTCCTACTTTAGAGATTTCTGGAGGAAAATAACACAAATCTCCCCACCTGTTTTGGGGATTTACTAGGTCCTGTTATTTTTCAGCCTTAGTGACAGGAGATTGCAGATAGTATTAGCTCCTCCAACAGCAGCTTCTCCCACAGCAGCTACTTGAGAACATCAGAGTCCTACATCCTGCCCCAGCAGTCTCTAGCTTATGGGCACTTGCTGCTCTCTATTTGTATGGAAGGATGAAGTAATGCTACTTGTACCTTTCAAGTCCTCTTGGTCCCTCATGAGGTAGCCCCATTCTTCTCTGTTGCCTTTCTTTGTATTGCTACAGTCTGCTTAAAGAGATTTAAAAGAGCTCATCACCATGCATGGTACCTGCTAAGTGTATCTCCTGCCTACCCAGAACACTTTCTTTTTATCCAACTTTTTCAAAACTCTATTTTCCCTATGCTGGCAAGGCTTTCTTGTCCCTCAACATAATGTCCTCCTACAATAGTCTCTCTCACCCCCTCACTCTTTGTAATCACTGATTTATTTATCTCTGTCAACCACTGGCTGACACGTTCTTTGTTTTGGTTTTGTTCCCCCCTCCATTTTTTTTTTTTTAACAGCAGAAAATGTCTTTGCTTTTGTACTCCTAGGCTTAAACAGGACTGGTGTTCATTTACTGTCTGCTCAATGAACAATCTGTATTAGAAGGTCAAATCCATCCAACAACCATATGTGTTCTTAAAACGCTAAGAGTTGGCTAATTTTAGAATGTACATTCTGGAAAGTAATAATAGAAACCCCTCCACAACTTCAGAAAAGAAGGCACCAGATCCCCAAAGCTGGAGAGAAAACAATCTCTAAAGCAGAGCTGGGCAGATGCTCTATAAAAGGTAAGGCAGTGGGTATTTTGATTCTTATGAGTCCTGTCTATTCAACCATTTAAGTCTACTGTTGTACTTAGATAGTACAACAACAAAGGACATGATGCCGCTGCAAAAACAAAACAACATCACCCATATAATTTTCCAAAATAAGCAATGAGATGCATTCAGCCTCTGACCCCCTTAATCAAACACGTCAAACAATTTAAAATAGTCTCCCTCAGTGTCTAATGAAAATGCATGTCTTGTCCACTGAAATCTAGGGCTCACAGAGGTTAAAGCTTGTATGGGACACTTTTCAGTGGCTATGCAGGGAAAATGCTCAACCTTCAGAAAACTGCCAGTTATTCAAAACCAAAGAGCATTAGCCCTATGGGCTACCCAGTTTGGTGGGGAAAATTCGCTTTACTGGTAAAACAGGCAGATCATAGGACAGCTTGGAAATTGTTATAGTGATAGTTCAGAAGAACATATTAGTAACAACTCACATTCTTGTTCCACTGTATAACTTTCATCATTGTTCTCTACACGTAAAAGTGAAGTCAAAGAACCATCTTAGGATGAAAGTTTAACAGCAAAAAGTAGATTGCTCATAAATTCAGTCATTTTCCATTTACCACATGCTTTTAGATCACTGTCTTTTCAAAGCTTTTTGTTGTTTGGCATTCTTTTCTCAGAAAATAGCCCATCAATCACTCAACAAGTATCTATTAAACATTTCCTACAAGCCAGCCACTGTGCTAGGAGCTGTGACAATGCTTCTCAAAATTATCTGATCATTCAGAGAGTGGCCACCTCTGTACTGCTGCCTATTTGTGTAAATAACATTTTGTTGGCTGGCACAGAGCAGCCCCCATTCACTTATGTACTATATGTGGCTACTTTCCATAGCCTGCAACAAATCCAATAGTTCACACTACAAAATGTTTGCCCATGTTTGATACAAAGCAAAGAATTCAAAACAATATAAATGCTGATCAAATGGGGAACAGGTTAGATTAATTAAGGAATCACCACCGTACAATTGATTTCCACCCAAAAAGATTACTATGAAGCCCTTACCCCCCACCAAAAGGATATATATACATACCTAAGGATATGAAACTACCTTCAACATACGCTAAGTGTAAGAAATTGTATACACAAAACTGATAAAATGCAGAGAATTAGTGACCATATGATGCCCAGCCACAACTGATCCATCTATAACATAACTTCTACACCTGTGGCTCAGGGATCATAAAGGAAGAGGAGGGGGGGGAGGTTTGTAAAAGCCAGAGAAGCAGGAAGTTTTGGGTAGGATTTCATCTCCTGGAAATCTCAGAGAAGCCACACTGTGAAGTCTCATCACCATGCCTAGCTAAATAAGAACGGATCAAGGATGACACCAATAGACATGCTGACACAGAAGAGGGAAATCTAATGGGGCCTCAACACCATACAAAGAACTATAGACAACGAAAGACTGCTCAAAGTGGAAGAAATAGTCTTCCTTAGGGAAGAATACGTCAATTGTTTATATAATAGCAAATGATCAGCCCTGAAATTACACATACAAGTAACATTGCGTAGACTGAGAAGGTTGGTAGGTTGTACTTATATATTTAAGAATACATGTGGTGTGTGTGTGTGTGTGTGTGTGTAAAAACAAAGAAATAAAGACCGTAAACTTGAGCAAGAGCAAAAGAGGTACATAGGAAAGGTTGAGAGAAGAAGACAGAAAGAAAGGGAAAATGACATAATTATATTTTAATTTCAATTATAAAAGTATTTTTTAAAAATACATACAAATTGTATTCTACGTTTAATGAATATACATAGAAGGCCAATGCCCTATCCATCACAAGACAGTAGATACAGATTTAGACTCATGAATGTGTTTAAAGGCAGACGACATCACAAAAATGAAAATGTATACAAGTTATTAGTATTAATTGTTCTCTTTGGGTAGGTAAATTTGGACCCTGAGGACTGAAATGGGAGAAACAGCTTTAACAGAATCATCAATCTTTGGACTACTGGAATTTTTCATGATGTACATATATGATCTATTCCACATTAGTTAGTATATAGTAATTTAAAAATCCACATACTAAATAAAATTAAATTTGGCTTTTGCCTCAAAGGGAAAAAAAATCTGTTGTCCAACTGAAGCTTTCTGCCACCTCTGAACAAGAGTAGACTAGCAGCTTCCCTATCCATCCCTATTTTTCATGTCAATGAGGAAACGCTGTAGGATATCAGACACTGACAAGTGTCCCGACAATCATGCTTGGCCATTAAATAAACAGAGTTGAGTGAAGCATAGTGGGGCCCCCTCAAGGGAAAATAATGTAGGTCTAGCACTGAAGCTACTCCAACCAGCGGATGCAGGAAGTCCTAGAACACTGGGGAGGAGGTGCTGACTCTGTCCTTCAGCCACTGGAAGATCATGGCTCCACCCTAAGTGCTTAGGAGGAGAGGTAATACTTCAGCCCAAAGGTGACCTGGACACAAAAGATAAGGATAAATAACAACAAAATAAATACCAACCACATTGGGAAAACTCTGTGTGTTTGTGTTTGTGTGTGTGTGTGTGTGTGTGTTTGTGTGTGTGTATGTGTGTGTGTATGACAAAAATAGTGTAAAATAAAAATGGACTTTCAAAGCTGTCCATATGGCATAGTTCTTTGGGGGAACAGTTTACAGATCTGCATTAGGAGTCTTTAAAACTTGAGTCCAACAGCTTTTAATGGAAGTGGCATTATCAATCCATGGAGATTTAAAAATTATTTTTATTAATTCTTTAAGAATTTGTTACAAATGTATTGTTGGTTATAGATTCCTCCTAGGTCTACCCCCACCTCTATAACCTCCCCCAATCTTGGGTCCTTCTTTTTTCCTAAATCACCCTCTGATCAAGGAGAGATTTTTAAGATCCTGTTATGTCATCACTGATATCTAAAAGGCAACCAGATCCTGTCATTAATGGGAGTCTTTTCTTTTCAAAATGAAAACATCATTTCTGGAATGTTAGGAAGATACAAGTAGCATTAAAAACCTTAATACAGAAAGGTTAATAGAATGAGGGTTTTTTTTTTTTTTCATAAAGCAAACTTCCAAATCTAGGGTTGTTTCACATTCTTATTCACACAAAAGAAAGGATCACTTTATGGCATCTAGCTAGAAATCTCAAAACAGAGTAGCAAGCTCTAGCCTAGACTGATTTCAAAATGAAATCCCTTCTTTGTTGTCATTCCAATACCAAGATCGACCTTCCCTCTGGCTCCCACCTTTGAAATGCAATGTCACTCATGGTTCACTGGCTATTTTGAGAATAAGCAAATCTAATTTACCCAAGACGTTTGCAAACTCACGAAGCCCAGGACAAGTTAATACCTTTATGTTAATTCGAATCACTTTCTATTTTTGGCATTTTATTATTTTGAACATGTGCCAGCTGCTATATTTCTAATTTAATCACCTAGCTGTGTGTAACACACATCCCATGCCATGTGTGTTAGACTTACTTCTGCTTTGAGGAGAAAATCCCCAAGAAATAAAAGTTATGGTGTAAGAGAACATTGAGCACTTGGGATAAATGCATAATTATGGTCACAGATTAATACCATTGTTTAAACCCCTTTAGTTGTAAAAAAAAAAAATGAAAAGAAAAATATACTTGTCTGAAAACTCATAATAAAACCAAAATTTATACTGAATAAATTCATTTGAAGTAAGTAATATTTTAAGTATTAAACCTCCTTGAAGGCATTAACTATCAACAGTAATTATTGAGTTACATGTTGGGATACCTACTTATAAAAGAACATAAAGGAGCACAATTTAATAATGACTTTTCAAGTTCATGTACACAAATAACTTAGACAAGACAGCAGCCACAATGAAAACATCCTGAAAAAGAAAAAAAAAAGATGAGTATGTTGCTCTTTCTAGCTAATTTCAAGTTGTATAAAAGCCCACACAATGTGCATAATGGGGAGGTTCTCTTACACACACGTACACAGCTATAAGGCCATATCTTCTGACTAGTCAGAAAGAGTCTACCAGGAACCAAGACACAAACCAGAAGAGCACATTTATGAAAAGACCAGAAACATTCATAATAATAAAGAGTTCATCATTACTAGCAGTTCCTAAATTCACTTCACGACTGAGTTCTACAAGGAACTGGCATGGATTTGTGTTTCTGTTTACATTTTAAATCAAGTCAAAGTTCAGTTCTGGAACACACACTGATACTTCTGGTCTCTCCAAGAATGGGAAACATAATCCCTTTGATAAGATGTTGTTGATTAACACAGTGATCTCATGTTGGCTTTGCTTTCCATAATAGATCTTTTGTAGTAGTCTTAATTTTTTGGAATTGTCATATTTGCATTGGCCCGGAGGCCTGCAGCATTGTGGGTTAAAGGTCATAAAGGGTTAAATGCACCCAACAAGTTTATTCTCTTATAAAACACTTTGTTTGAAAACATTAAAATGCATATAAAGTTTTTTTAAAGTACCTATATTCTAAGAAAACAATTGAACACGTTGTGATAGCCTGAAGAGATTATGGATTCAAAGCAATGAAGGGAGATTCACAGTATGTGGTCAAAAGTATTGTTAACTTGGAATCCAGAATCATCTGTGAGATGATGAGCCTCTTCTCTGAGCATGCTTCTGTGGTATTATCTGGGGAGTGAGGTAAGAAGACCCACTGACTATCAGTGGTACCATTTCCTCAATGAGACACTGGACTGTATGCATCAAAAAGGGGAGCAGAGCTTCAGTGCACACTCACAGCTCTCTGCTTTCTAATAGTGAATGCAATGGGACCTATTGATCTAAGCTCCTGCCACCTTGACTTTCTCACAATGATGGTCTTTACCCTCATGAGGTCAATTACATGTATGGTTTAAGCTTCCAGTCTTGTACTCCAGCCAAAAGCACAAGCTTCTGGAAGTAAACCTTGTCAATCAGATGGCAAGTAGAAGATGCCACTGCAAACAACCTTAACAATAGTTCTATCATTCTTGGCCAGGTCCCATGCCTAGTTTGGTAGAGCAGATGTCCAAAGATAATTTTGTGGGCAATCCTCTATTCCTCCTGAGGGCTGCTGCCAAGTTTGTCTCTAGAGGAGTAGCGTTACCCCTTGGCCTACAACTCAGGCACTCACTAGTTTTATTTTCTAAGAACAATCTCAGAGCAAAACTGTGCTATTATTATGCTTTAGATATGATGGGACCTCCAAAAGGCTCATGTGTTAGAAGCCTTGTCTCCAGGTGGTGGTAGTAATTTCAGGCTTCAGAATGCTTGGGGGAGAAGAATATATCACATGGAAGGGGTTCATGAAGTCTGTCACCCCAGGTTTGTGTGTTCTCTCTCTCTCTCTCTCTCTCTCTCTCTCTCTCTCTCTCTCTCTCTCTCCCTCTCTCTCTCCCCCTCCCCCCTCCCCCTCCCCCTCTTCCCTCCCCCCTCTCCCCTCTCCCCTCTCCCCTCTCCCCTCTCCCCTCTTACCTCTCCTGTCTCTTCCCCTCTCCTCCCTTCTCCCCCTCCCCTCTCTTCCCCTCTCCTCTCTCCCCTCTCCCCTCTCCCCTTTCCTGTCTCTTCCCCTCTCCTCCCTTCTCCCCCCTCCCCCTCTCCCCTCTCCCCTCTCCCCTCTCCCCTCTCCCCTCTTACCTCTCCTATCTCTTCCCCCTCCTCCCTTCTCCCCCTCCCCTCTCTTCCCCTCTCCTCTCTCCCCTCTCCCCTCTCCCCTTTCCTGTCTCTTCCCCTCTCCTCCCTTCTCCCCTCTCCCCTCCCCTCCCCTCCCCTTTCCTCCCCTCTCCTCCCCTCTCCCCTCTCCCCTCGTTTCCAGTCTTCCATAAGTAGCTTCTACTATAAGCTTCCACCACTAGATCATAAACTATTCATTGAACCTCAAAACAAAGATAACTCTTTTCTTCTTTAAGTTTTTACTTCACCTATTTTGTCGCAGTGATGAGAAATGTAACTAATAGGACATATTTTACTATACAACAATATGTATAGTAAAAGCAGGGTTGCCAAGATTTCCTGGTAAATTTGTATTGTAAGAGTCCACGATTTGAGGATTTGCCAAAGAATGATACCCTGGACTCAAATAATATGTAAACACAAATTGTGTTTTATTCTGCACAAGAACAGCATGTTGGGGTCTCCCATTACCAAGATAGAGAGAGAACCAAGTAAGCTCACAAGCCTGATTTAAAGGACATTAGTGGATTCTGGGGTAGGTGATCTTTATCTTGTTCTATCTCTAGGGACATTCTGTTACCTGAGGAGTGAGGTCTGGAAACTGTTGTTGAGGAAGTAGCTGAGGAAGTCTGGAAACTGCTCCTGACCCATTGTCCTTGCCTCAGGCCAGGTGGCAGGGCAGTTTCTGAGGCCTGGACTTGCCTGGACTTGTCCATTTCTTGGAAACAGAGTTAGGTTTCATCTTCTTAACTGTCAATTTGAAGACTGTCATGGAGTCAGCCTAACCTTCTCAGTATATAGCAAAGGTCCCCATTTCCTCCTATTTCATATCAACAATTAAAACTCTTAATAGAAATTATCACACCTATCTAGGACTACTAACAGAAATAGTCTAGGTTTCATCTTAATTTTATCCACCCCCTAGTTGCCATTTTTCCCTGATTTGTATCAGCAAACATATGTTGTTCTTTTAGCAAACCTAATGTCCTTTGGTTTTCAGTTTCTTTAAGTATTCCAGTTTCAGACAATATCTTAGATAGCTCTCTATTGCTGTGATAAATCAGTAAGACCAATCCAACTTATAAAAGAAAGTGTTTAATGTGGTGCTCATGGCTTCAGAGGATTAGACCATGAACATCATGACTGTGAACATAGCATCAAGAACAGCTAAGAGCCCACAACTTGATCCAAAAGGACAAAGTAGAGGGAGAGGTATTGGAAATTGTCTGAGTCTGTTTGAAACCTCAAAGATCAACATTAATGACAAACCTCCTCCCACGTGGCCAAATCTCTCAATCTTCCAAAATAGTTCTACCTACTAGGGACCAAGCATTCAAACATGAATTTGTGGGCCATTTTCAGTCGAACCAACACAAATACATTAGAGATAGATGGTGACCTGAACTAAGTACTCATGACCATGCACCCCAGGATCTAGGGAACTACATTTTCCATACTGTTTCTCATCACAGTTCAAGATAAGATCATATAAATAAGATACATTGACAGGCAAAAGAGGGTGCAAAGCAGGTACATGTGTTTTTGGCAGATGGCTAATGGGTGGTGTATTTCAGTGGTGTTAAATACAGCACACAGTTGAGGGAGCCTGCTGTGCCGCCCTGCTGTCTTCCTCACTTTCTGAATACTAATTTCCCTCCTTTGCAATTCCTCAGTAAATCTCCTCTACTAAATCTCTTTCTTCTTGAAATATGCCCATTTCTTTTTGTATTCTCCAATCCATCTTGGTCTGTATAGAAAATCTCAGTCATAATTCAGGCTTCCGGTTGGTGGAAGAACCAAAGACAGTCATCTAGCATCAACAGAGGCAGCTCAGCTGCCAAAGGCAGAGAGCTTGAGCTAAATATCAGGGTTGGTAGCTGTCCAAAGGGACACCGAGTCAGCGTACTAAAGGCAAGGAAAGCAGGCATGGTGGTACACATCTGTAATCTCAGCACCTGGGAGTCTGTGGTAAGAAGGCCATGAGTTCCAGATCAGCCTGGGCTACATAGTGAGTTTCAGGCTAGCCTAATTGCACTGCTTTATGAGGATTGATCTTCCACTGGAGAGTGTCAGCAGGAGTATAGGACAGCATCTAGAAAAAGAGCATGAAGAAAATGCTGCTTTCATCCCAGACTCACAGGTGTTTATGACAGCGATAGCACCTAGACTGCATTTATTACCCTTTAAGAACATGGTGAATCAACTGATTCTCAAGAACCCCACACCCTACAGCTTCGTTAATCTACACCATATGCTTCCCTTGGAAATCCCACTCCTCTCCTTTGTTCCTTTTGCAAACTCTTGATCACCTTAATAAGACTTGTGTTATTCTTTTAATCAACATCATGATGAATGTGCCAAAGAGAAACGTCTTCAAATTAGCCAGAAGCTGGTCATGGTAAATGTAATGCTATAATACCTGTAATTCTAACTCTCAAGTTTGAGACTAGACCAGGAAACTGTCTACACACACACACACACACACGCGCACCTACACACACACACACACACACACACACACACACACACACACACACAATGTGTCTGGGTCTCTTAAAGCTATACAGCACATACAGACTTACCCCAGAGTCACCATAATAAAGAGACAAGGAAAATGGGACAACTAGTTACAAAGCTGCATTTATCACTGATTGGAGGCTACTTTCTTTCTTTTTTCTTTTTTTTTTTTTATTTTTTATTTCTTTAAAATACACTTCAGATT
Organism: Arvicanthis niloticus; assembly: GCF_011762505.2. NCBI lineage: Eukaryota > Metazoa > Chordata > Mammalia > Rodentia > Muridae > Arvicanthis > Arvicanthis niloticus. The sequence goes on from NC_047679.1 coordinate 20,313,520, forward strand.
TTATCCCCTCATCCCATTCCTCCCACCACCCAGGAACCCCCTATCCCATCCCCCCTCCTGCCTCCACAAGGGTGTGCCCCACCTACCCCCTCCCTCCCCACCCTCGAATTCCTCCCCGCTCGGTGTTCAGACTTCATAAGACCAGGAATCTCCTCTCCCACCCATGCCCGACAAGGCCATCCTCCCCTAAGTATACAGCTGAAGTCATGGGTCCCTCCCTTTGTGCTCCTAGGCTGGTGATTTAAACCCTGGGGACCTCTGGTTGGCTGGCATTGTTGCTCTCCTCCTGGGGCCACCAACCCTTTCAGCTCCATCAGTCCTCTAACTTCTTCATTGGGAACCCTTGATCAGATCAATGGGTAGCTTCGAGCATCTGCCTCTGGATATGTCAGACTCCAGCAGATCTTCGAGGAGACAGCTGCATCAGGCTCTTGTCAGCATGCACTTCCTGACATCCATATCAGCATGTATCTTTGGTGACTGCACATGAGACAAATATCAAGGTAGAGTGGTCTCCCGATGTCCCCTCCTTTACTTTCTGTCCCACACTTTGTCACCTTATTTGCTCTCTTGAGCATTCTGTCACTCCTTCCAAGAAGGACTGAGGCATGCACACTTGGTCTTCCTTCTTCATGAGCTTCATGTGGTCAGTTAGTTGAATCTTGGCTATTTTAAGCTTTTGGGCTAACATCCACTTATCAGTGAGTAAATATCATGTGTGTTCTTTTGTGATTGGGTTACCTCACTCAGGATGATATTTTCTAGTTCCATCCATTTACCTAAGAATTTCTCGAATTCATTATTTTTAATAGCTGAGTAATATTCCATTGTGTAAATGAACCACATTTTTTGTATCCATTCCTCTATTGAAGGACATCTGGGTTCTTTCCAGCTTCTGGTTATTATAAATAAGGCTGCTATGAACATAGTGGAGCATATGTCTTTGTTATATGTTGGAGCATCTTCTGGGTATATGGCCAGGAGCGCTATAGCTGGGATCCTCAGGTAGTGCTATGTCCAATTTTCTGAGGAACCACCAGACTTTATTTCCAGAGTGGTTGTACCAGCTTGCATTCCCAATCCTCTTTTTCCACATCCTCGCCAGCATCTACTATCACCTGAGTTTTTGATCTTAGCCATTCTGACTGGTGTGAGGTGGTATCTCAGGGTTGTTTTGATTTGCATTTTCCTGATGATTAAGGATGTTGAGCATTTCTTAAGGTGCTTCTTGGCCATTTGAATTTCCTCAGTTGAGAATTCTTTGTTTAGCTCTGTACCCCATTTCAATAGGGTTATTTGGATGTCTGGAGTCTAATTTCTTGAGTTCTTTGTATATATTGGATATTAGCCCTGGAGGCTACTTTCATGGCCATTATTTATGTTGCCCACCTGGTACTTCCCACTGTCAGAAAGGAAGGACCCCTAAGAGGTGGAGTTTTCTAGAGGAGAGAGGACAGAGGATGTTAAGGGAACACTGGAGAGACATTGGATATGCCTTTTAAGTATATATAGTACAAATTAAATTCCAAGAAGGGCTCAGAAAAAAAATCTATCAATATTAGACAAAATAATGAGTCTATGGCAAAAAAAAAAAATGGTATGGTATCACAACATGCAATATGTCTGGGTCTCTTTATAGCTATTGTAGTCCAAAGCATGTTTGAGACATTTAATTCAGAAATGTATTCGGTAGAGATGAGAGATGTGGGTTTAGCTCAGTCAGTAAAGTGCTTACTGTAAAAGCACAAAGACTTGAGATCAGATCTCTAGTACCCCTGTAAAAGCTGAGCATCTTGGCATACATCTGTAACCGTAGTGCTGGGGAGTCCAAGTCAGAAAGATCCCTAAAGTTTGTTGGTCAGCCAGTCTATTCAAATTAGAAAGTTCCAGGTTCAGCAAGAGTCCATGTCACAAAAATAAGAGGATAGGAGCTGAATAAATGTCTCATAAGTTGAGACTGCTTACTGCTATTTCCAGTGACCAAGGATTAGTTCTCAGCACCCATATTAAGAGTAGTGACTACCTATATACCTATAGTTCTAGGAGATGGAATGCCACTTTCTAGCCTGTGTTGCTTTCCAGGATGAACAAGGTACACATACTCAATTCAGGCTCACATATACATACATTAAAATTTAAATAAATACTTCTTTAAAAATAAGGTGGAGAGGCTGGAGAGATGGCTCAGCAGTTAAGAGTACTGACTGCTCTTCCAGAGGTCCTGAGTTCAATCCCCAGCAACCACATAGTGGCTCATAGTGACCTCCGTCTGTAATGGAATTAAATCCCCTCTTTTGGTATGTCTGGAGACAGTGAGAGTCTATTCACATATATAAAATAAATCTAAAAAAGAAAAAAAATAACGTGAAGAGTGACTGAAGAAGATATCTGATATTAAGCCCTCAACTCTACATGCATATACACACGCATGAGCACAGATCTCTGGCCCATATACACACTAAAAAATGAAATATATTCGGTACACGAATACCTTTGTCTCCTCATGCTTACAGGTTCTATACTATTAAATTCAATGTAGCAAGAATTCAAAACATTTTTTTAATTGCAGCTATACTGAAAACTGGACATTACCCTTCACATTATTTCCTAAAGAATACCGTATAATACCATACAGCAATTACACCTGGACAAACATTAAATGCAGAAAGGTCTAAAGTACCAGGAGAATATGTGTAGGCTAGATGCAAATACCACACCATTTGCTATGCAGTGCTTGGAACACTCGAGTAGGTATCTCTGAGAGCTCTAGAAGTAATTCACTACAGATATAAAGAGAAGTTGTAGTTGGACATTCTCAGAAGACTGAGAAATTACAACTTTTTGTGTTTTATCCTCAATGGAGATGTAAAGATTAGGTCGCTTGGATCCTAAAGCAATTTAATGATATAAAATGGATAAACAAGTGAAGAAAAAAAATTCAACTTTCCTGTTACATAAAACTGTACAACTTCTACTTGTTGAATCAAAACTTTCACTGAGCTAGTGGTTTAAAAATACAGTACTAGAAATTCTATAGTTGCCTTGTTAATGAAGAAAAGTAAAAACCAATCTGCTGACTCATTAGAAATGGAAGCTCTAGCAAACATATAATTGGTGACATCTGAAGCAAGGGGAGATCTCCAGTGATAGAACATAAAACTAAATGAAATTTATCTATGAACTTGTTTTCCTCAGGGAACACTGTGCTAAGTTATAAAATAAAAGTATTGAAGAAGAAGAAGAAGAAGAAGAAGAAGAAGAAGAAGAAGAAGAAGAAGAAGAAGAAGAAGAAGAAGAAGAAGAAGAAGAAGAAGAGAGCAGGTGTCCCCAGATCATGTTCAACTTATACTTCAAACCTGGTATTTGGTAGTGTAATTCAAGAGAGCTTATATTTGCATGTTTTAATCAATTTGAGAATAAACATAGTATTAGATACACACACACAGAGCGAGAGCGAGAGCGAGAGCGAGAGCGAGAGCGAGAGAGAGAGAGAGAGAGAGAGAGAGAGAGAGAAAGAAAGAAAATGGTAGTGGAGTATAGGACAAAAGTGGTCTAAAACCAGTAGTTCTCAAGTACAGACAATCCTGACCCTCAAATGGCAGGCAAAAATACCTGAAGACATTTTTTTGTTGTTGTTAATCCAGATTAAGGTAGGCATTCTTACACCTATTTGGAAGAGAAAATGAGGCTATTAACCTATATAAATAGGAGCAAAATCAACAAAATTTTTTTGGTCCCTGTAATGATAAATATTGCCAAAGTAAGAGGATCTAGGACAGGGGCTCTCAACCTTCCTAATGCAACCCTTTAATACAATTCCTCATGTTTTGGTGAACTACAACCAGAAAATTATTTTCAGTGCTACTTTATAATTGCAATTTGCTGGTGTTATGAATTGTAAGGTAAATATCTGATATGCAGATGGTCCTAGGCAACCCCTGTGAAAGGATCATTTGACCCCCAAAGGTGTTGAGAGCCATATATTGAAAACCACTGATGTGGAATCACTGAAGATAGAAGATTCTGGGCATGTCTGCACAGGAGTTTGTATGTTGGGTTATATGAGGTGGGAAGACCCACCCTAACTATCGGCAGTGCCATCTATGGCTGGGGTCCTGAACTATATAGTAAAAGAAAGTGAGCTGAGTACCAACATTTATCTCTCTCTACTTCTGACTTCAAATAGAATGTGACAAGGCTGTCTCAACCCTTACTGCCATAACTTCTGTCAAGATAAACTGTACTCTCAAAGCATGAGCGAAAATAAACTTTTAATTCTTTATTATTTCTGGTATTGTGTTACAGCAACACATACAGTAAATAATGTAGTGTTTAATGTCAAAAGGTTTTGTTAGACATTGTTAAAGTCATTTGAAACAAATTGCCTCATAAAACCCAATACTATATACAGTGAATACATACTAAGGATATACTCTTCTCTCTAGTTTATGATTTAATAACATATATGATTTGTGTAAGGTAATTTTCAAAAACAAAAATAAAACTTTCAACTCTAATGTCAACTGAGCATTTATGAAGTGGTAAATCTTTAATCTGCTCTAAATTCCTCATGGGTGTGCATACATAAACTCCACATGAAACACACACACTCAGCCTTCTATTTTAATATGCCTTATACAGTGCAGTGGTTAGGCACTTCCAAATCTCCCCATGTCTACTACACTCTCCCCTCAGATATTCCTGAATTTTTACTTATTAAAATCTATATTCTATCTTGGCCACCATGTATGCAGGCCTATAGCTCTCATAGGCCATGATCCCTGACTCTTACATTGTGGTAGTGTCTCTGTCTCTCTGACCTACACTTTTCAGGCTGGGACCTTCTGCTTTCCTGGCAATGGCAGTTTAAATTCCCCCCTCTCCTTGTCCCATCATTTTCTTGCCCGGGAAATTAAAGTCCTGCCTCTGTTTCCCTGCCCAGTCATTGGCAACCAGCAACTTTATTTATCAATCAGAACCAACTGGGGCAGATGTGTGGGTTCCCGTGTGATTTGGGGAGTCGAATTAATACAAAGAACATTAAAACAAATCCACAACACATTTATCTCTGACTTCTACAGAAGGTGGGATGGATGCAGATAAGCAGCATGGAGGCTACTTCTAATTACATTCTCCATCCTAATTTAGCTCTGGGGAGGCCCATAGTTTTATGAGGTTATACTGTTTGAAGGCAGACATGGAGAATGTCTGTGGTACCTCTGTCCTACATACCTCTTCATTCAACTTTCTGCTTAACTAACCTAGGACTCTTCTGTTTGCTTCCATAGAGGACTCAGCAGGCATTTTGGTTGGCTTCCACAAAGCCTTCCTTCCATGGCATTTCTTTTTATCACACTTAAAAAGTTGGCTTAAAAGAAGCATAGTAATGTGGTGAAATGCAAAAAGAGAAAAGCTCTAAATAAAATGCAGAGGCAAAAAAAATCACCTAAAAATAAATTTCTGCTTAGCATCATACTTAAGTCTGGAGGGAAACGAACCATGTGTTCTAATAATGTGTTCTAATAATGGATCTTAATAAAAAGGAAGGAGAGCAACCGGAGAAGAAAGTGTTAAAGGTGACATTGAGTACCATGAACAACACATGAAAACACCAGTTCATCGACTGAAAGAGAATCAAATAGACAGCCCTTATAGTACAGGAGGAGCAAAGAAAAAATGTACCCTCCTTATTTATGTCTGAGTCTCACTAAAAGTATGATATTTGCTAAAACACAGTGAGATTTTAGAGGCTGATTCAAGTTAAAACAATATCAGAGGAAAATTATGTGTTCACCTGATTTATTAGCATGACTATGTTGCAAATATAAATTTTAAACATTTGATTCTATGTTAGTAGATAACCTCTGTCTACGCTGGTAGTCAGAGATGGCAACAACATGATGATAATGTTGCTAATGATAGCAATAGGACTGATTAGTAACTATTGAGGACTTCCAGTCATGCACATGCTTGGAATTTCAGCACTTGGGAAGGTGAAGCAAAAATATTGTTACAAGCTCAGATCTAGGCTAAGCACCTGGGCTACGTACATATATACAATAGATACATTGATGGGTAAACAGATAATCAGTTGATGGATCAATCAATTGATAGATAAATAGATTCCAAGATAGATACATACAGAGATGGATGGATGGATGCATGAGTGGCTGGGCATAGGAATAGTGTATGATCATAGTGCTCAGAAATTATGATAGTGCCTATATGCTATTATTTTCTCCCAATTATAATTAATTATAATAGTTATTATAATGATCTCCCAATTAAACTCCTACACAGTACAGAAACTGAAGTTTGGTAAATCATAATTTGTCTTCATAGAACACACTCATACTCTGGTGGTGACATTTTAGAAAGAGCTAGCATGATTTTGATCCATGATTTTAAAATATGAAGCCTATACTTTTAATGTAGCAGTTATTTAAATTATATGTCTTGCTAGATGTTGAATGTGCGTTGCATTCAGAGTTCAGGTTAAAACTCAGAGATGGGGCCCATTGGGAAAAAGTGAAGTCACAAGGACAAAGTCATGCGTTTGAGAGAATTGCTTAGGTCCCTTTTGGTCCCTTAGTCCCTCTTACTTAGTAAGGATGAACCAGAGACTGCTCCTTAGGAGATACTAGCCCTGTCTGCACTTCACAGAACTTTACCCTCTCAATCTCTAAAGCTTGAGGAATATATATATATATATATATATATATATATATATATATTATAAACAACTTAGTTTGTGGCATTCTCCTATAATATTACAAATGGGCCAATGCATGCTTCTAGGTTAGGAACTGGGGTTGGTCTTTTGTTCTAGGACATTCTCTTGGGGTAAATTCAAGCGCTCATTTTTCTGTAGATTAATAACCTGCTAGATGGAAAGCATAGATTGTGATGCCAGTTAAATCTAGGCTTTGCTTCTCTATAGCTAGCTGCACACATTCAATTAACCTAGTTACTGTAGCAACAGAAGTCTTAAGGTAGCCTCCAAAGCTTCCCATCTCACAGTTAATAAAGCAAGAAAGTGCTGTTTAAGGTGCTGCTGTTAAGATTCAGACTATGGAAAATATCTAGTTAAGCCTATTGTAATCACTCGGCCTTTTAAAAGGAAGACTTCAGACAGAGTGAAAGGATGAGAATGATTTGAATCAGCACGGCTATCTCTGAATATAGCAAGGCTATGAGCCAAAAAATGTTGGTAGCCCCTCAAAGCTGAGAAAGACCTGCAGCCAATTGCCAACAAGAGAACAGGAACCACATCTGTACAGCCATAAGTAAGTCAGTCTTGCTGCCAATCTGAATGCACTTGGAAGCAGACCTCTCACTACTACCACTAAGAGCTTCCATCACAGAACATATACTTTACACCTGTGATTGTTTTACATTAGCGAATTAGCACTCGAAACCAAACATATTTTACCCCTTTATGTCTGTTTCTAAATAAACAAGCTGAATATACTAACCCTCTATATCTATATTTTCCGTGGCTGAAGATCCAACCAAGCATGAACCAAAGCTATTTTTAAATGATATCTATTCCAAGGCTGGTTAGTGGTTAAAGCACGAAGACCTGAGTTTGAATTCCACCACCAACAGAAAACACTGAGCATGGTACAGCACACCTGTAATCCCAGTGATGAGATTTGGAAACAAGAGGATCCCTGGGGCATACTGTCCAGCTTGTCCTTCTAAGCAGTGAGCTCCAGATTCAATGAGACATTTTTGTCTCCAAGAAATAGTGGAGAGCAATAAAAAAGACACATGATATCAATTTTTGAATATCAATTTCTGGTCTCCACATATGCACACATGCATATGACACACAAGCACATATTTGCATTTTAAAATATTAGTTTCCAAATATGTGTAGACTTTTTCTTTCTGCCATAATTGTTTAAGCAATACATTACACTGAATATTTACATAGTATTTACATTCTCTTAATTATTATAAGAGGTCTACACTTGATCTAAAGCATATAAAAATACTATGACACTTTATATAAAAGGACTTTATCATCCAAGGACTTGGTATCTTTTTAAATCCTGGGTCAGTCTTTGATCGATACCAGGGTCTAGCTGGGAAATTTTTAAAGAGTTAACAAATTATTAAGGTGAAGATAATTAAATAAAAATTCATATAGTATATTGGTTTAACACTGAGAATAATGTCCATACATGTCATTAAGAACTTTGGAAACAAAGTTGAGGGGAATTTGATTGTATCTTCTATACAGACATGAAATTAACATTAAATCAAGAGCCAATTACATATCTGGTTTATAGTTTAAACATGAACTATGATATAAATTAGAAATGAAATAAAAATAAACATGTATTATACTAAGCTTTTTAAAAAGTTCTGAATGCTGATTTTAAGCTATAGATTTGGAGAGACATTGTCCTAGATGAGCAATGTTTAGATCAAGTGTTTCTGGGGCTGGTAGTGCATGCAGGACTGTCATTACAGATATTCAAGAGGCCACACCAGGGAGATTGTATGTTCAAGGCCTGACTGAACTAGAGTGAGCTGATGGCTAACCTGGGGTAAATTAATGAAACTCTGTCTCAAAAGAAAAAGTAAAAAAAAAAAAAAAAAAAGACCTGGGGATATAGCTCATTTATGGAGTACTTGCCCTGTTTATGCAAGACTCTGGTTTTGATCTCCATTACCAGAAAGGATGAGGTTCATAGTAGTTAAGTCCAGTAAATCAAGTGCTAACATGAACTATCACTAGAAGCCAATGGCAATGGGCAACAAAGTTTCTTTGAAGAAAATAATTCCTCCCATTTAACCATACATTTTAAGCTAAAGGGAACTCTTGCATTTATTTTTCATTTTAGCCCACACAGTAGTGTTTTGAATAAGCATGAAGAGGAAGAGAAGGTCAACTGCTGATAACAAAGAAATGGTCATAAAGCAAGATCCACTTTTCCCTGATTCCCTTGCAGCTAGGATGGAGTCAGATGTTTGAATCCTAGTCAATGCAATAGTCAACATTATTGTTCAAAGACAGTAGGGGTGTGTAACACATCCAGGTCAGGCTCCTGGGATCTGCATTTCTAGTGCCATTCTGTATTGAGCCTAGAGGCCATATATATTGAACCTAGAGGCTCCTCAAAATAGAAGAAAGCTGAGTCCTTGAGTTCCTCACTAGAAGTGTACTCTACAAACGCCTTGCTCAAGTCCAGTGCGAAGACAACTCAGTTTGTATCACATTAAGCTTTTGAAATGTTCAAGTTATTTGTTATAGACATTTGCCCACCACCACAGAGAAATTTGAAACTTAGAGTGAGGCTTTGTGCTCATGAAGACTTAATAATAGATTCAGAACTAACTAAGCCGTCATGTAACGAGTAGAGAAGATTAGAGGCTAGGTACTTAGATTGGTCACTTTAGGAAGCAATGAAGTACTTGCTAAAACATTCATCTCTGACAACTTAGAAACAAGTGCCTTTAAAATCAAAGAGGTAGCATGTATTGGCTGCTCTTGACCATATTTAGCAAGGGATTGCAAGGGAGGGGAAGGAAGATTGGAGACAATTTGGCCATTTTGCAATTGGAAGTGAAAGGCACAGATTCCAGAATTTGAGCCTAAAAGCTTGGCAGAACTTCCTCTCCTAGATGCCCAATGAAACAAAACAGAGAAAATCTTGAGACTGGAGTATGTCCTGGCCTCCAGCAGCTGATTGATCTGAAATGCTCCCGTGACTGTTGTTATGTACCAGTGGCAGTGGCAGTCCAGAACAGTTAAATTTTTTGTCTGAAGGAACATGATTTTATGAGGTGACAAACCTGAGAATTGAACTCATATCTTATGAATCTGACCTCAATTTCTCTTAGTATATTTCACAGCCAAAATTCTGCATCACATTACCAGTTTTTCACATTCACTAATGGTTCAGGGGCTAAACAACAGAGAATTTCCTTGGGAACAAAATAAACTTTCCATGCTTTTTATGGGACTCTAGAAGGTAAAATCAGCTCTGCTGTTCCCTAAAAAGGGATCCCAAATTGTGTTCTCTTCAAACTCCTTATTATCCATTTTCCCACTGACAAAATGAAACTGGCTTTCTAAAGGGTGATACTGTTATTTAGTAAAAACAAAATATGAGAATGTTTGTATTATTCATGGTAAATAACACCATTTTTGACATCTATGTTTGACATATATTGGTGAAGATGATGCTCTCATCAAGTTTCACACTAGATACTAAGACAATTTCTGTAAGTGATGACTGAGAATACAGTGCCTGATATTTTAATGCACATGCTGTAAGGTGTGTAGCTTTTATTCTCTTCATGCAGGGAAGGGCTGAACATATTTACTCTTTGTGACTGTCTTTGGAAATATACAATAATTAATTTCTTGTTGATTCTTTGGAAAACACTGACATTTTAGTTGAGATGGAAATAAGTATACACATCAGAATGGGGAGTATCTTAATTTGGGATCCCTCAGAAGCAGATATTGAAGTAAAGATATATGAACACATTGTTTCTTTAAGAAAAGTAGTAATTACCTACCTGTGTATAATCAACTGTCACAAATTCAGTGCAAGTAAAAAAAAGGAAGTAAGAATCCAGATGAGTTTCACCATGCTAAAATAAAAATGTGAACAAGGATGCATTCTTCCCAAAAGGTCTAAGAAAGAATCTCTATCTTATAGTTTTCCTGATTTTAGAAGAACCTATATTGTGGCTCTTTCTTCCATCTTCAAATTTAGCAAAGTAGATGTTCCAGGCTCTTTCTACCTGTTTCTGTCATCTTAACTCCATCTCTGAATTGGCCTCCCTCTGTGTTCTTCTGTTTAAAAATTCATGTTATAGTCCTCACCTCAAGAGAGTAGTGTTCCAATACCTGATGAATATTTTTAAACAAGCACCCTATCATTGCTACATACCATGGCACATCCTCCAGCATGACTGAATGCAGCAAATAATAAAGGAAGGAGAAAATCAGAAACGAGGCAAAGGGTTCACGTGTACATTTGTTGTTACTGCTGCTCCTGTCATTACTGCTATGAAATAGGGTCTTACTTTGTAACCCAGGCTACTCTGAAACTCACTATGTAGCCTAAGCTGTACATAAACTCATAATCCTCTTGCTTCAGATTATGAGTGCTAAAATTACAAGTACCCATCACTTCACTCAACTCTCTCTCTCTCTCTCTCTCTCTCTCTCTCTCTCTCTCTCTCAAACCCTCTGTGTGTGTGTGCGTTTGTGTGTGTGTGTGTGTGTGTGTGTGTGTGTGTGTGTGTGTGTGCCTGTGTGTGTATCCAAAATGCAAAAGGAACAGAGGCATGTAAAAGCTGTCCTCAGGAAGACAGAGTCCCAGGATCCCAACAGCCAGGTACATGAGCACATCAAAGTTGACTTCCTAAGGCCACTGGACATAAAATAGTGGTATCCCAATTAAACTAATGGAATATTATTTCCCAATAGACTGTGTAGCTGGGCCATTTCTTTTACTTTCAAGATCAAAGAGGCCACTTCTTTCTATTCAAGGCAATTTTCCTTAAATTTAGGCCATAATTAACCCATTGAATATAAGAGAACAGTTTCAAGGGCAGATTAAAGAGCATTTCTCCTGTCTATTGTAAGAGGCATAGAAAAAGAGACAAATGTCACCTACAATATTTCCTGTGTCTATTATTATAGCATTATGGCATTATAATGTTATAAATCATAGCTACTATTTACCCAAAAATAAAACCATTGTTTGCTTCAAAGTAACTTTTTCAATTTATCCATGGCTGTATGATAAATGCAGACTAGTCAAAGGTCTAAGAAACAGGGTCTTGATAAAATGTCAATAAATCAATTTCCCTCTCACTGTGAGATTTTCCAAGGGCCATTAATTTGCAGGCAAAGCTCTTTCACCCTGTCTAACTTCCAAAAATGCATAATCCAGAAAAGTCCCAGGGGACCTAGCTGCCTGAAAGGTATCTAAGTGAATTATGATGATTCTTCACAGCTTGGGAGTTCGCTGTATTTTCTGAAGGAAATCTCAAATTCCAAAAGGGATGATTTCATCAGGGCAAATATTTTACTGTAAAAGGTACAGGACTCAGCACTTGTGAAAGTCTCATTTAAAACTGTGCCAGGAGACAGAATCTCCATTAGGAAGAGGAGGGGAAATGTTGACAGGCCCACAGTGAGCTGTAACCATGTATGTGCATCCCAGGAGAAATGATTTCTGGGTGCATAGTTTCCACTTTAATGTCTCAACAACAGATTTGAAAACATCCAGAATTATATCACCACCCAGTGCAAGTAGCATTAACTACTGCTGTCTCTCATTAACTGTCAACAAAATTTCTCCTGACTATAAAACAGCCTCTGGCAGTAATAGCATTAGATTTTATTGGGCTGTTGTCAGGGCCTCGCCACACACATTTATGACATATAGGTTAGTCACAGCTTCTCCACTTCTAGTTAGCTCACTTGTAGTCTTGTCCCATTTCTACCTGTCTCACGTCACTGTATGGGCCGCTGAAAGGTCCATAAAAAATACACTAGTTTTGATGGAAAGCTGCTCTTTGACTGAAAGTTTTTCTCTGGCTTGTGTTTTGGAAAATACAACAACCAGATACTCACACACACACACACACACACACACACACACACACACACATACACACACACCACCATACACACACACACCATCACATAAGGTATGATGTGATTTTTCATTGAGGCTATAATTCGTATTTCCTGGATGACTGATAGCAATCATCTTCTGTGATGGCATGAATACAGATCTATAGATCTATGTAAATATATATATATCTATATATACTTTAGATAAATGATCAAAATGTATAAATACTCTCAAGGATGACTAGATAAAGAAATTAAATATATCCATATATCAGAGTTTTAGTCATACATGAAGTGTTGATACAGGCAAAAAAGGCATAAACCCTTAACATATGAAAGAAGCTAATTACAAATGGCCAAATATGGTATGCCTGCATTTCCATGTAATGTGCAGAATTTGGTGAAAGATCTACAGAGAATAGACTCCTAGTGACGTAGGGTAAGCTAGATGGATAGGAGGAAGAAAGAGGGAAGTGCATAAGCTTCTTTCCTAAGGTGCAAAAAGTATGTACAATTATTGTTGCGATTATATGTGTGTGTGCTTATACAAAAATTACTAAATTGTTAAAAAGAAAAACATATACACATAATAAATTCCCTCCAAAGCCTTCAGCTATGACATGGTTGCTGCCTTGCTTGCTTTATGAAGACTTAGTAATTAGACCAAAGAAACTTACAGGCAACCAGTGATTTTAACTAAATGTCACATTACTAATAGGCTATTTTATGTGTTCAGGGTTTTGTATCAACCATGCACAGAAATTTCCCCTCACATTATCCCACTAAATGGTGATATGATTCATAGTCTTATGTCATTTTTTAGATTATGGTACACTAGGAGGTTTGAAATATACCCAAGGTCTACCTGCCTCATGGACAGTGGTAAAAGTGTGGGTCTAAGGCTTCTAAGAAAAATCTGTATGCAATCTCCGTCCCCAAAGAGTCCTCTTGTGTTGGAATTTAGATATAAATGCTTCCTCAAATGTCCCATGTGTTCAAGGTTTGCACCTCAGGCTTCAGGCAGTTCTGGTAAGTAGTGATTGCATCACTCGGTTAGTCTATTGATGAGCTCATAGCTGACTGAGGTATTGGGAAGTGGTAGAAATGACAGAAGATGATGTGTATTTCAAGGAGCTTGTTTACTGGGAACATGTCATATCTTATCCTGCTACAACCTCCCCAACCCCGGCACACACCTATTTCCTGGCTACAATGACATGTGCTCTTCTAATATATGCACCTGCCATGGTGTTTCTATCTTGCCATAAGCCTGAAATCAACAGAACCAGCTGACCCTGGTCTGAAACATTGTAAACCATGTGCTAAAACAAATCTTTCCTCTTTATGAGTTGTGTATGTGGAGCATTCTGTCACAGGGAAGGAAAGGTGGCAGATACACGCTACAATATATTTTGCTATCAGTTAATTGAAGGTACATATGTTTGGTCTCCCAAAGAGTGGTCTTGTCTTGGGCGGCTCTGGGATCTTTTGGAAATGTGGCCTGTTTGGCATACATATGTAGGAGTGTGCTCTGTAATTTTGGTCTGCTTCTAACTGAAGCCTGTGCTTCCTTCTTCCAAATCCAACTGCCAGGTGAGGAGATAAGGCACATTTCCCCACTGTCAAAGAGCTCCTCTGTCAAGCCTCCCCCAGAATGGTGGACTGAAATCCATGTGAAGCCATGAGCCAAAGAAACTTTTCTTCCTTTAAGTCATTTGTCAGTATGTTGTCATGGCAATGAGAATATTCATTAAGTTGGTACCAGAGAAATAGGCCGGTTCTTCAGATAAACATGATCACATGGCTCACAGGCCTTAAAAACTGAGTCATGAGAGGAATTTAGGAGGCTTTACAGCTATGTGCTAGAAAAGCCAACGAATCCAATAATGGGTCGTTCTGGTAGAAACATAGACTACAATGCTGACTGCACAGAACACAGTAGAGACTGTGGAAGAAATTTCAGTAAACTATGAGAACGCTATCAAGAACTGGCCTAAAAGGCATGTTATACTCTGGCAACAAATCTGACTACATTCTGCCCATGTCCAGAAATTTTGAATGGACTCAAATTCATACCCAGAGAACTAATGAGCTCAGTAGAAAGTCAAGATATCATACTACTTCAGCTACGGCATGGTAATTGATGGGTACTTTTAGCCAGATTCATAGTAGAATACAGAGCAAAAAGATGATCACATACATAAAACATACAAAAACATACATACACATACAAAAAGATGATCACTTTGACAAAGGCTGGAAGAGTGAGAACATGTACAATCGCAGACAAGGGGGGTTTGGACGAATGGCTGTAACTGGTAAACAGATTAACACCATTACAAAAAAGCCGGGAGAAACAGGAAAAGAGAACTAGGGGCAAGACTGCATCTGTCAAAGGCTACAGGCTGTAAATTTGAGGGACTTACTATATTTGAAAAGAGTGCTGCCTGGGATCCTTTCTGAGAAATAGCAGCCTAGGAAAATAGTTTCCTAATGCCAGCCTTACAGGCACTTGGATGTACCAGACAGCCCAAGTATATTGCAAGCTGGCAGCATAACTTGGTGTCACGGGGTGCTGAGGTCTATACAGTTTAAGAGTTATAGGATCCCAATGGCTTTCCTCAAGGTTCTAGAGAAAAAAAGAAACTGTGAGTTGATGCAATGTATAGTGGGGTCAGATGCACCCTTGCTGTAAAGATGAAGCCTAGGTTGCCACCACAGCAACTTCCTAAGATCAGACACAGAATACTTGTCAATGGAAACTGCAAGCACTAAGTGGAGACAATCAAATAGGCTATGTGTGCAGACACCTAGGGGAAGGGATACTCAAGCACACCAGAGCTCAGATTATGTTGTCATGTGCCCTGAATGTTCAGACATGGAATTAAAAAAAACCCTGCTAGGTTTTGGCCCAGCTTTAATCTAATCTTTCCTTGCTATGCTACCGTTGTTCCTTTTGGAATAACAGTGTTTAGTTTGGACCATTGTACACTGGAGGTATGTGACTTGATTTCTTTCGTTTTACAAGGAGTTCGTGGACAAGCATCTGCCATAAGTTCTGAGAGGGCACTATTGTGTTGTGTTAAGAAGGAGGGGAGTCTTGAACTTGGACTGAATTCATTTTGCATGGAGACGGCCATGTGCCTATGAGGGGATAAGATCCAGGATCTTTAATGCGCAATCTCTTGTTGGTGATGCAGTTTTGGAAAACTGTGAGAACGCTGGAACATGGGACCTAGCTGATGAAAGGTAAGTCTTCTTCATTCACATTCTCTTCCTAATCTACCAAGTGAGGCATTCTACCATATGCCATGTCACTAGTGGGTTTTATATCTATAGAGAAGTATAAAAATGAACAAACTACATTCAAATAAGAATATAAATAATTCACACCTATCACATGTAAAATGTAATTTATTGAGCACTATTTTTAAAGTTTAAAAACTTGTTTTATAATTTTGAGTATAGGATTATTTTGTCTGCATGTATATCTGTGTGCATTCCTGGTGCTTAAAGAGGTGGTAAGACTCCCTGTGGGTGCTAAGAATCGAACCCAGGCCCTTTGCAGAAACAAGTGCTCTTAACCACTGAGCCAACTCTCTAGTCCATTATTTGGCACAATTTAGTTTTATATTTTCTCATTTAATGTTCATAATAATGCGTGAGAAACTTTAAATAGTATCATTTCTTAATGACAAAATGAATTTCCAGGGTTCATAGCTAGCTATCATTTGTGATCATAAGGTAAGTCACATAGTTTCTGTTTTCAACCACTGTACCTTAGTAATTACACTCTAGGATGATCAATTAAAAAAAGGCTACTATTTCGTGTGAGACTAGAGATTACCTGTTAATTTACATCAAGTCCATGTCACAGATATAATTATCTCTACAGACACCCAAAAGAATTCCCACAGTACTGATGTGTGTCGCCTCTTTAAGGAGTCTTGAACAGGTTCTTTAAGTGCACAAAATAAGCCACAGTACTATACAACATTGCATACCTCCTGAATTATCAAAAGAGATATTGTCTACACAACTAGGAACCCCGTAGTTCCTTCTCATATTAAATTCTCTTGCTCATATTAACCTAGAATGAAATTATTTTGAAAACTGACAAGTTTTAACTTCAAAGAACTTGAGGGTTCATTAGACATTTTGGTATACCCAGCCAATAAATATTTTTATGGAGACTGATTATAAGCTAAGTAAATAAAGAACCTCATAATAATAAATCATGATCAAGTAGGTTTAATCCCAGGAATTCAAGGAACTTCAACATTAGGAAAGATATTAATAGAATTCACAGAGCCTTTATACTAAAGGGAAAGAGAAAATGATCAGTCATCTCAACAAATACTAAGACAGTCTTACAAAGTTTCAAAGGGATATGAAGACACAGTAGAAAGTGGCTACTTTATCATGGTCAATTTAAAGGTACTCCTTTTATATAATGCCTATGTTTAGTGTCATACTAGAAATTTCCAATGACATGTAAGATGAGGAAATGCAAAAGAGCCCTAAACATAGAAAAGGATAATGCCAAACTATGAATAGTAGATAAACGAAATACTGTCACAAATTTAATCTTTTCAGTTTTAAGTTTCTTAAAAACTTTTAAAAAATTTTGTATTGAAGAACTAACACACACACACAAAGATGAAACCAACAAAACCTGTACTGTACTGGGGAACAAAGGCTAATCCATAAGCTGTTGTGTATTATAAAATTGACCTACTGATTGAAACAATTTAAGCACCTTCCTTTATTGCAATGGTATCTGTTCAAACCATTTTGCTACAAAAATGGCCGTAAGGTGCCAATCCTGTGTGTATTCAGTTGTTTGGCTCTAAAATATTATGATTGTAACAAGTGTAGATCAAGAAACATCAAGGCATACCATTTACATAAATTATAAACTAATGTTTTAGTTATACATATGAAGAATGCATAAATTTCAAAGTAAAAATGACTCAAGTTGAATCACAGAGTTAATCGAGGGGAAGATCCCCAAGTTCAGACTGGTTCAAAGGTTTCAAGAGATAAGAATAAGATTGGTATAGGATGAAAGTATTTATATAGCTATGCATTCTCAGTAATTTGAAACAAGTTAAGATCTTGGGATGTTTGCACTCAGAATTGCTATCACAAAGAAAACAAATAATTGTGAATAGTGCCCAGGATGTGGACAAAAGAAATCCTTATTCATTGCTAATAGGAATATAATCCAGCCACTCCTGAAATGATTAAAGAGGCTCCTCAAAAAAAAATAAGCAGATCTACCATATGATCCAGCTATATTATTCACAAATGACTCCTTAACCCGTTATAGCACATCAATGTTTACTGCAGCAATGTTTACTGTTTACATACACACATTATGTATATGTATATGTATATGTATATGTATATGTATATGTATATGTATATGTATATGTATGATAGATATAGATAGATATAGATGAGATAGAGATAGGGATAGAGATAGAGATAGAGATAGAGATAGAGATAGAGATAGAGATAGAGATAGAGATACAGATACAGATACAGATACAGATACAGATACAGATACAGATACAGATACATACATAGTATCTATGTTTTAGAACCAGCTTAGAGCCAGGTGTGGTGGTGGCACATGCCTTTAATTCCAGAACTCAGGAACAGAGGCAGGTGGATTTCTGTGAGTTCAAAGCTAGCCTGGTCTATAATCATGTTCCAGGACAACCAGAGCTAGAGCTAAACAGAGAAATCCTGTCTCAAAAACCAACCAAACAAATAAAAAAAAAAAAAAACAAGCGAAAAAAACCACAATAGAACCAGGTTAGGTGTCTAACAACACATGAATAGATAAATAACAGAGTTTATTCAACCATAAAGAAAATTGAAGTTATGTCATTTGCAGAAAATGGATGTATTTGGAGATCACTGCATTAACTAAAGTAAGTCAATCTGAGAAAGATAAATGTTGCATTTTTTAAGTCTAAGACTTTTATAGAGCTACACAGATTCATATACGTACAGATGAATTCAAAGTAGAAGCAAAACTGTCTATGGGGAAAGGGGGACTAATGGGAGGGATGAAGGGGACAGGAGAAGGATAGTAGGGCTTGGAGGCAATATGCTCAAAGTATAATGCATAGTTAGTCTGCATAATAAAAGGAGGAATTCTAAAAAGAAGATTCAGCAGGTAAAGTGCTTGCTATGCAAGCCCAAAGACTTGAGTTCAATTCTCTAGACCCACACGAAGATGGAGAGTGAAAACCCACTCCACAATGTTAGTCTCTAACTACCACCACAATAATGGGCCAAAGTGTGTTCATGCATGTGCACACACAAATCAATCAAGCAACAGTTTAAAGTACAATAATATAGAAAAGAAGACATCAAGAAAGTTGCAGCTCTAAAGATTAATCCATGATGGTGTCACAAAAATGGCTCTTGGAAAAAAAAAAGGTTGCTGGAAATAATGACAGCAGGTACTCTATGCTACTGAGAAATTCGAAATGTGAGCCTCTCAACAGAATTTCAGGGAAGGAATTATCTAATTTGTTGCAAGATGGACAACATTGTAAAACTCTGTGACACAAAGGAGTCTTCACCTGGTACACAAAGGGCACACACAGGGAAGAGTTAACCTTATTAGTAGAATAAGTACTCATCTTGGCATAATATTTTCTGGTTTTGTTTGTCTCATTGTTTCTTTGCTTGAGGTGCCATGGATGGAACATGCAACATGCTAAGAAAGGACTAGACCAAGGAGCCTACAACATGTCTAGCCCCAGTGTGAGGTTTTGTATATAATGAAACTTTTGCTCTGATTTCTAGTGTAATATGTGAGTACTGTAAAATGAACTGATATTTTCTACTGTTACGAGTAATGTTAAGAGCTACATTTAAATATGGTTTTGCCAGTTACAGGTTTGCTCTTAGGTTTGAAGAATTTGACATAGACACACTCCTCACTGAGGTCCAAATCCTTGGTTTCCACCTCTCTCACTGGAAATTCTTTTGTTCTTGTTCTTTTGGTTTTTTTTTTTTTTTTTTTTTTTTTTTGGTTTGGGTTTTTTGTTTTGTTTTTGCTGTTTTGTTTGTTTGTTTGTTTGTTTGTTTGTTTGTTTTCAGACAGGGTTTCTCTGTGTAGCCCTGGCTGTCCTGGAAGTCACTCTGTAGACCGGGCTGGCCTTGAACTCAGAAATCCTCCTGCCTCTGCCTCCCTAGTGCTGGGATTAAAGGCGTGCGCCCCCACTGCCTGGCTCACTAGAAATTCTTAAAGGATCCAAGGGAGCTTCACTTCTAGAATGAGAGCTGTTTAGCTTATGAGCTTAGAGAAAAGTGTAGCCTTTTGGCCAGACTTCTGACATACAAATGCAAGCAATCATTATATGAAAAATTGCTCAAAGGTTTCTCAGAAGCTTAAAATGGTAGTTATCATATGACTGAGTCCAGGAGAGATGAAAACATTTTTCTATAACAAAACTTCCTTTTCTTTCTTATTATAATTTTATTATTTACAATTTTTGATTTAAACCTATTTTAATCAGCTTCTTCCTACTCAAGTCTTTTCAGATATTTTTAACCTCTCTATCCACCCAAATTTAAGTTCTTTCTCAAAAAACAAACAAAATCCCAATACAATACCCCCCTAAACCAAGAAAAGAAAATGAAAAACACCTAAGCAGAAAAGAAAAAGAACTTCAAAGTGTAAAAAAATGAAAGCATACAAAAACTGTGGAACACGTTATATATTGGTCAACTACTCCTGAATATGAGGCCTGCACTGGAGTGGTTAATACACTCAACGTCACTCCATTGGAAAAAGCTGATTTCCCATCTCCCAGCGGGCATAAAGAACAGTTATCTTAGTGGCTAGGTTTCCAATAATTAATTTATTCACTCATTTAAAAATACATACAATATAATGAGGTAAAACAAAAACTATCACACTGACGTTGGAAAAGACAAACCAACAGAAGAAAAAGTTCCCTAGAGAAGGAACAAGAATCAGAGCCCACTCATTCCCACATTCAGGAATACCACGCAAACACTAAACTGGAAGCCATGAATACATATGCCGAGGACCTGGTGAAGACCCATGCAGGCACTGTGCACACTGCTTCAGTCTCTGAGTTCATATGAGCTTTGATCATGTTGATTTAGAGGGCCTTGATTTATTGGAGTCCTCCATCATGTTTGGCTCTTATGCTCTTTCTGCCTCCTTTTCTGTGGGGTTCCCTGAACTGACAGGACGGATTTGATGAACACATCTCAATTAGGGTTCAGTGTTCTAAGGTATCTCACTCTAGGTAATGTCTGGTTGTGGGTCTCTATATATTTGTTACTATTTGATGCAGGAGAAATATGCTGGGATCATGATCGAACAGGACACTGATCTATGAGTATAGGAGAATATTATTAAAAGTCATTTTTACTGTATTTCTTTCCTTTATTCTTCTCCTTTCTTTTCTTTCTTTTTTTTTTCTCTTTTTTTTAAAAGAACAGTACTGATTGGTTTTCCCTAGCTTTCTAAACTATCTAGTCCCTGGTTCTTGGTCATACAAACAGTGTCAGGTATGGGTTCCATCTTGGGGAGTGGGCCTTTAGTTAAATCAGTTATTGGTTGGTTACTCCTACAAGCTTTGTGTCACCATTGCACTAGCATATCATGTAGGCAGTACACCATTGTAGATTAAAGATTTTGTGACTGGAATGTTGCTAAATGATGTAGGTTTTATAAGGGAGGAACAATGGCAATATTCTGACTCGTACAAAATCAGCCATATTCACTATGGTATGATCATAGAGAAAACATTCCAAAATAGATCGTGATATTAGTTTAATTAAGTCATAAATACACTAAACCATAGATTACACAGTTGACGAGGCCTAACTGATGTGTGCAAATTATAGAACTCAAAAGACTGTTGTTGAAAATAATTCTTAGTTCTGAAGAGATGGCTTATTGGTAAGGAGTGTTTGCCATTCTTGTGGAGGACTCGAGATGGTTCCCACCAGCACATGGCAGCTCACAACCATCTGTAACTCCAGTTTCAGGAGCATCAACACCCTCTACTGACTTCATAAGCACCAGACAGACATATGGTGCTCAGGCATACATGTAAACACAACACTCATACACATAAAATAATAGCAAATAAATTTTATTCTAAAATTCTCTATTCTAGGGGTTTGTCTATAAATCTACTGTCACTATTTTAATACTAGATAATGAAATACATTTGTCTAGTACAATAGAATTTAAATTGACTGGTCAACAACACATTTTAATAATGAAGAACATTTACCAATCAAATGTAACCATTGTTGCATTTTCTTGTGCACAGAGGAGGTAGAAGATGAAGACTGCATTCCAAGAGACACTGTGCTGCTAGAAGTTTGTGGAGTTGAGATTAAGCTATAAAAAGACTGAGAAAATGAACTCACTTGGAAAGTGTGACTTTCAGAAGTCCTTCAGCAAGCTCTTTATGTTTTCTATAAAAACAAGGCGCTTTTCTGAGTGGACGAAAGAAGGTGTTCAGCTACTATCTGCTGAAATGCTGAGTCGAAGAAAATTATCTGGTGGAGAAACTGATAGGTTGGTTTGAAGGGAAAGGCTGATAGAGAAGAGTGACAAAATCCAGACCAGCTCACTCATGTGCTGATGTTTCCTTAAGAGACTTGTGGAAGAAAATTGACCTCATTGCAAAAACTTTTGCCCACACTTCCCAAGTCTCCCTTCATCTGAGTGAGCTTATCACTAGCCCATAAGAGCCCAGAAACACAGCAATGTCACACATCCATGAATGCTCTTGTTTGACTCCAACAAACAATTAGGCTGCTGATGTTGGGCAGGAAAACCAAAAAAAAAAAAAAAAAAACCAACTAATTAGCTAATGTTTTAAACATCAGATTTCTGCCCCAAGAAACAGAGCAGTTCAGAAAGAAAAAGAATGAGAATAGCAGGAGACAGACAGACAGAGAGAGAGAAAGAGAGAGAGAAATGAGAAAATATAAATCCAACTGAATTAATTTCAATATTTTTGTTTATTTTTTGAGGGGAAGGGCATTGTATATGTTGACTATCAATCATTTTGAAAAATAGATGTACCTTTCATTCTTGGCTGACTGCAGAAATGATGAAAATAATTCTGAAATTTTAGCACACAGAAACTAAGTCTTGATTAAAGGATGTCTACTGCCTGTATCTCTTCAGGTAGTAGATTTCTGAGTTGTCTCTTTAGAATTCAGAAGGAATAACCAGTCAGTTGATAAGATCTAGCAAACCAATGGGTTCCTTGAACTAATTGGAAAAATGTAATATAGCCAAAAGATATCAGAATTAAAAGTCTCAGCCAGGCCTGGTGATGCACATGCTTTTAACCATAGCAGTTCAGAGGCAGAGGCAAAAGGTCTCTTAGAGTTCATGGTCAGCTTGGTCCATATAGCAAGTTCTAGGCCAGTAAGAGCTACAGAGTGGGGAGAACAACATACTGTCTCAAAAATCATTAACCCATGCTCCTTTCTTGTCATGCCTGAAAAATATCACTACCAGTGGCATGTTTATCCTCCAACCTTCTAAATATGATGGTGTTGCAAACTTCCTGTTCAAAAAGGGACAAGTGTCCCTGACTCTCACCCTGTGGCTTCCAGGATCATTCAAATCTAGAAAGTTGAAAACAAATCAGTGAGAAGCCAACTTTAAAATCCCGTGTATCATGTAACTCCCAGCAGAGAGCATTCTAGAAGACAGTAACAGATCATTCACTGTCAATGCTTAGGAGAAAATGAATAAATAAAAAGTGGAACACATACAATGAGTGGTTTCTTAAGTCAATGGTTTATAGTATTTGACACTATAATGGAGGATACACAGTATTATTCCTTTTTACAAACCCATACAATATACAACAGCAGTACTGAACCAATATAGATACTGTATCCTTTTCTAAAACTCCAAGTTAAATCAACGTTTAGAAATTTTACATTTGCATTAAAAGGTAACAATATGGCTACCATACAACCTTTAGAAAGCTACCATTCCCTAAATGACAAGCTATTTCATTCCCTAAATGACAAGCTCACTAACACCAACATCCTACCAGCTCAATTCCGCTTCAGTTCTCACAGATGATCCCTGATGGTCACACTCTACCACGTTAGAACCCTCATTATGTTTCTAGAATTTTCCACACTGTCCTTGTCTCAGAGCCTATACATATACTCCATGACTTATGGAAATTTTTATTCTAACAAACCCACGACAAACTGAAAATAATCCCAAAATGAGCATGTATTTTATCCACTTAACCTAGCTAACACTGCAGTTCAGCAACAACATGCTGCAGGTTTCAGTACACTTGAGGAAAATAATGTTATTCAAAATAGTATTTAATTTAGAAAAGAAAAATATATTTTAATGCAAAAAATTGATTATTTTGTTCAAGTAAATCTGAATTTTGCAAAGTTGTTTTATACTTTTTTGTATTGCATATTGTTTCATCATCATCTCTCTCTGTCTCTCTGTGTGTATGTGTGTGTTTGTGTGTGTGTGTGTGTGTGTGTGTGTGTGTGTGTGTTTACATGGCAATTTATGCCTGTGTAGGTCTGAGTACAATGTTGTGGAATTGATTCTCTCCTTCTACCTCAAAAATAAGAACTTTTATTCAGTGGGCCGTCTCACTAACCCATACCCATGACATTGTTTATTTTTGTAGCTTCATTTTAAAGACTGAGATGGTGCTGTCTTTATTAACTTTTATTTTCTTTTTTAATGGGTGTGGGTATATACCTGAATGTATATCTGTTCACCACTTGTGTGCCTGATGCTTGAGGAGGTCAGAAAAGGCTGTTGAATCTCCTGGAATTGGAGTTACAGACAGCCACAAGCTGTCATGAGTACTAAAAGTGGGTCCTCTCTAAGAGGAAACCATGCTCTTAACTGTTTTCTTCTAGTTCCAAGGATGCTGATTAAATGAGCACAGTTTCAGGCAGATTCCTCTCTTACCGTAAAAATAAAAGATATAATAAAAGATACAACAACTCCTATAAAGACAATATTTTGAAAAAAGGGTTTATTTATTTTTATTTTATATGTATGAACGCTCTGCCTGGTTGTGTAACCATACATCATATACTTGTGGTATTCTCAGAGGTCAGATGGCAATGCCAGATCCTCAGAAACTAGAGCTAAATCCAGTTGTTAACATCTGGATGCTAGGAACTAAACTTGGATCCTCTGTAAGTAACAAGTGCTCTTAACTACTGGGCTATCTGTCTAGCCCCTGAAAACATCATTATTATGATATTGCAATTTTTATTAAAGATGTCCAAACTTATACCAAATTAGTACCAAATCCATTAGAAAATAAAGCCTACCCACAAGGTTGACATTTGAATGGGGTTCAAGTTTGGATTTCTCATAGATTTGGGTCATGTTTGAGTCTAGGTAATCTGTTGGCACAGCATCTTTGATCATGCCACTTTCCTAGATTATAATTGTTTTGATATCTCTTCTTTACTCATCTGATGAATGCACTTAATAAACAACTTTTACTATAAACTGGATCTATGGCACTTTTCATTAATCAATTCATGTTATTAATTTATTATCTAACTACTATGATCAACTAGTCCTGATTTTCCTCAGTCGAGCTTCTGGCTTTTTCATTGAAAATCTCATCTCTTACGACTCTTCCCCTCATCCCCATCTTCAGTTGGAAGCACATTGGGATGATGGCTCGCCTTCCCACTTGGACACATATGATGAGCTTATCTGTGTCTTTCACAGGCTTAACACGGGGCTTTAAGTGTAACATTTACCCAGAAGCACTTTGATTAATTTCAATTACATGCATTTACTTTTGGTCACTGCACTTTTAAGCCATTTCCAAACCACAGTTTTCTGTGTATTAATCATAAAGTCCAGAAACTGTTACAACTAGACAAAATGGTCTATTGGTTCTTGGCAACCTAGACATGAAGAGAAAAATAAAAAATATTCAAAGCCAAAACGTTAATAGCTTTTAAAAATACAGTAGAGCTAGAAACATCCTCAAGGAATGAGTCTATATCTGTCTGTAACCATGGAGAAATTAGTATGGAGTTTATGACCAGATGAATTGAAGTGATTAACATCTACTGTAACACCTTTTTTTTTCTTGGTGGTGATGGTCAGGTACTGAATCTCTCCTGTCTTCTTTGTTAAATGTGCTGCCTTTAAAAATTATGCCAAATCCCTATGAGGAAAGCAAATATCATTCTGTAAGCTGTGAGGAATTATGAAGTTTATCATTGTTAATATAAAAAGCAAAGCCAAAATCAACATTTTTAATCAAAAACGGACAGCAGGTCAGGGCTTGAACTTGGCTCTCGAGAAACACAAGCAATCAAGACTTCAATAATGTTCTAAACAGAGGGAAGAGTGTGAGCAAAGATACAAAAGAAAGACCAAAGTGTGTATCTGAGGAGTTGAGTTTATTTTCCATTTCAAAGAATTTGAGATGATAGATAACTGGAGCCAGTGTTAAAGCAAGAGAGGTAGATTAAGATCCCATAGGGCCCTACAAACAAGACCAAGCAGTTATACTAGACTAAATGATCAGCAGTGCAGAACCATCAAACATTTCGTGTAAAAGTAGATGTTAGAGTTTCATTTTCCAAATGTCTCCTCAATGACAACAGGAAAGTATACATTCTTTATAGGTCAAATTGAAGGCAAAGAAGCAAGTCTTAAGGCTACAATAAGTGACGATGTCATCTAATCAGTAATTCTGCATGGGTGTCTGAAATGGAAGGTAGCTCATGAGATTAGTTAGTAGAGTTAAAGTGTGGAGAGACTAATGCTATAAGTGAAACTCAGGCAGTTTCGGTACTCAATGGAAGTACTGTGCATCCTTTGCAACTATGGCAACTCTAGATGAGGGATGAGTGGGCTTTAGGGGAGAAAACAATTCAACCCTCTCATACACTGACTCACATATTGACAAAAATCTAAAGTCTATAAAAAACACTGACTCACATTGTCATGATTATAATCCATATAGTTCCCAATGTCCTTCCTTCAGGTTAAGTAATATTCATTGTATGTATAGGCAACATTGTCTTTATTTATTCATTCACCTGTGGACATTTCTATGTATTGGCTAATGTGAAAAATAATACACCAAATATAAGAGTACAGGTAATTCTTTGAAAGCATGATTTCAGTTCCTTTGAATAAATACTAGGAAGTAAGATTATTGGTTAAGATAGCAAGTTTAGTCTCAAATTTTTGAGGAATAACCATATCGAATGGGCTATGATTCAGATGCAGAAAGACTATGATAATTATAGACAATACACATGAACACATATGAAAACACATGTGAGATATGAATATGATAATTAGCCCTGCTATAATAACAATTGCAAAATATCTGTGTCTACCAAGTGAAGAACAAGAAATGAAATTGAACAGAATAATCAAATGTATCATTTCAAAACCAAGGGCACCAGATATACAACATAAAGAATACAAAGTGGAACTACCGTCGATTTGTAATAAAATTGGACTTTCAATTATAAACCACCCAATGGCCTAGTACATTGCTCATATTTCTCATTGCTGTGACCAAATATCTGACAAAATGCAACTTAAAAAAAAGTTTATACCTGGGTGGTGGTGATACACACCTTTAATCCAAGAACTCAGGAAGGAAAGGCAGGTGTATCTCTGTGAGTACAAAGCCAGGCTGGTATATACAGTGAGTTCCAGGAAAGTCAGAGATAGAAAGTGAGACCCTGTTTCAAAAATTAATAAATATATTAATAGAAGAATTTATTTTGACTCATAGTTTGAAGGTACAGCTCATTGTGTCAGAAAAAGCACTGTGGCAGGGGCTTGAGGCAGTTGGTCACAGGAAGCAGGCTGATGGAGAGGAGATCAGGCTCTAAAAACTACAGTGAAGATCAAGATGTCTTCAGAAAATGAGCCCAGGGTACACAGATTCCTGGGAAGCCAAAGCAAACTCAAAGAATATGGTTTCCAGGAAGAGTGTGGTAATTCAGCCTATAGAGTACTTTCAGGGCCTACTTGAGATAACACACACCGGCTAGACCAGATTATCTAGATCCAAATTGAGGGAAAACAGCACTGGAATTCTACTTCAAAGTCTCCGAACCTAGAAGTAGGGCTGGGGGTGGGGTGGGGTGAGGTGGGGTGGGGCAGCTCAGTTACTATGATGTAGCAACATCTTTTAGAAAATGAAACTATGTACAGTAGATATTGTTGATGCTTTACCCTTGACCCTCACTTCTGCCTGTTGAAGCTTGCATGCTGCAAACACCTGTAAATCTCTGCCTAGGGGCTTTTTCTTTTCTGGCTGAAGGAGCAACACATCCTTATGAAGGGCTACCTGAAAGTATCAGAAATTCAGTGCTCCCAGAATCTGCCCTTACCTGTGACAAAAAGAAAAAAAATAAATTGGGGATAGGGGTGGGATGGGGTGGGATATCAGCCTTCCTTCCCCTGGCTGGGATATTTTCAGAAGCCATATTTTATAATGTCTCCAACTGGCAGAGTGGATCCCAGTCATCAGTACTAGGCAAGGCTATGAATGCATGCAGTTTAGTTTGGTGGTGTTCCCAGGAAATACTAGTAGAGGAGTGTGAACTGAAATGGAGAAGGGAAGAGAGCCAGTAGCACAGATTACCACTATGGGCAACTGGGCTTTAAGCCTGATGGGCAACTTGGAAAACTATGTAGAACATGCTTCAGTTCTCTGAACAGAGTTAGGGAAGTGAGTTTATTTATGCACCGGTCCCTGTTGGGCATGGGTTGTAGATTGATCCTGATAAATGAAGACTGCTTGACCAGGCTACCCTACAGTCTGTAAAAGCAAATCCAGAGAGAATCCTGTGCTGGGGAATGAAGTCCAGAGTCAGGCTGCAGAGGAATAGTGAATGCCAAAGGGTCTTAACAGCATCCAAAGCAGAGATGCACAAATACTGAAGAGACTGCCAGCCTCAGCTCCTAGCAACTGATGGAAGTTTTGAAAGACAAATAAGAACTAGTGGAATTCAGGAGAAGGCTGTGGAAGAATGAGCAGAGCAGTCGATGGGAAAAGAGTTGATTTACTACACAGAAGATTGATGGCCCTTTTCAAGAAGGCACGGGTGCCAGCATAATGCCATGGAAAAGAAGAGCTGGTGAGGGGATCTGAAGAGTGATATGAGGTAAATAATCATGGAAAAGAGGGTGAGATCTACCTCAAGAGACCATGTAAATGTACTATTCACTGTGCCAGGGACTCAAGTGGATTTATCATTCATGCCCCAGAGGGAGCATTAGTCTCTTTCTCATCATTTTGACAAAATACTGGAGAAGAAACCAATTAAAGGAAGGAGGTTTCATGCTGTTTCCCAGTTCAGAGAAATGCAGCCCATTGTGATTGAAAACACGTGGTAGTTGGAACAAGAGGTGGTTGCAGCTGCTGGAACTTGTTCATATCTTGGTGAACTGGGTATCAAAGAGATAAGAATTGTTGGTACTCAGCTGGCTCTTTCCCTTTTCCCTTTTTATTCAGTCCAAGATCCCATATCATGGCATGGTACCACTTAGTTGGGCCTCCCTCCTCATTTAATCGTCTCTGGAATTGCCCTCACAGACATACTCAAAGGTTTGTCTCTTGGGGGATCCTATATCAGGGTTCATTGACAGTGAAGATTAACCATCACATGGATGGGTATCCAAGACGAAATATATTGTGCATATTGCTAGTGAGGAATCTAGAAGCAATGGGTACTAAAGTCTGATCTCAAATAATCAGATATATGAAGCAAAACTGATTCAATAGATTTTTTTAATGTTTCCTATATGCCAGGTCCCATGGCTCATTACAGTACAGTTTCCACCAACCATAAATGGTGGCAGAACCATGGTAACTGACAAGACAGGTGCAGCCCAGGAGAGAGTAAGTCTTGAAAACAGAAAGAGCTTCAAGCAATCCAGTGTTTCATGGGCAACCAGAAGAAGGAAAATATTTTATAATGAACTAAGAAAAAATTGGAAGAGAAGTTTAAAAGAAGCTCTTTTTAAGACTCAAAATAATCTAGAAGAATCAGGTGCTTTTATGGTCACTGTTACTTAAATTAAAGTAGCAGGGGCCAGTTAAAAGACATGTAAATATACTACATTCTAGAAAAAAATTTAAAGATGTATAATATCTAAGGTTACTTCATCTTCTAGGCGTCATAAATATTCCCTACTACTAGAAAATAAAATTTAAGTCTCAATTTGGATCCTTCATGAATATTCTTTACTTGTTCCCTTGATTCTGATATCTCAGGAAGAAAAGTCCTTTCAAGTTTATCACATAAGCTGTATCTCTGGGAACCTGCCAGGATACTTGGTTAAAAGTAACAGAAATCTGATTCTAAGTTAAAATAATTGGAGAGTATTGGAGAGATACCAACATTTTCTAGCAGTCGGACTTGGAAAACACACAAGGGTCAAAGGCAATAGGTAATAAAAGTGTACGTCCTGGATACTTGACACTGCCACAGCATCATGGGTCACAGAGGTCAACTCCCTCTTGCCATAGATCCCCAGACCTCTGATTCTCTATCATACCCTTGAGAGATCAAACTCAGATTGGTTGAGGTTAGGCCACATGTCCTGGCTTTGTGCATCTGAGGATTAGAGAAAAAAAGTATCTCCATATTCTCACCTCACCCTATAGTCTCCTACAGATGAAGATGGGTTCTGGCTTACATCTAAGCTCACACAATGGAGAGGAGACTGGTTCCCTGTGAGGCTTTGCAAGGAACATGACCTTGATTCTGAAATAAATGGTTGAGTTCCTACCCTGGAAAATAACCTCAAGATGGGTGAAATTACAAATCTTCAAAAGCAATTCTCAGGCATGTTGGTCTCCTTAGAATATAATTTTTGTCTTTAGAAATAGCAAATGCTATTCAGATGAAGAGAGTGGATAGATGGGAACATTCTGCCCTTATTATTTTTTTAAGTTGTTTTCAACCAACAGAGCTTTAATAGAAATGTCTCTTCAATTCAAACATAAAACAAGATACAAAATAATGTTCTAGAGTGAGTGTGCTTCCCATCAGTTTCTGCTTTGGCTTAAAGATCAATGGGTAAATATGTGTGCAATATTTATAGACATGGGGTATGTACAGGGTATGGAGAGGGCAGGTAATGTTTTTTTTTTAAAGAAACAGCTTAGAGATATCAAAGTGTCTGTGGCTTCTTGACTTCATTATTTCATATTGTTTGTGAGTTGTTAATGGGAATTTTTGCTTTCTTCATGTAATGGGGAAATGATTATATTTCTGAATATAGTTTTACCAAGAAAAATTAAGCAGCTTTACACTTCAAGAAGAAAACAGGATTGTGGAGAGAAAAGGTTTAGGTTTACATATGAAGAACAAAATCTTAAAAGTGCTTTTTTTTTCCGGCTAGAAAGAGAGCTCAGCCAGTAAATTACGTGCCACACTAATACTAGGATATGAGTTTAGTCTCCAGCACTCATGTGAAATGCCAAACCTGATGGTACACTTTTGTAACCCCAGAGTAAGAAGGTAAAATTCCTGGAGTGGGGCAGGGAGCTTGCTGGCCAGCCAAACTAGGCAAACTGGTGAGCCTTGTGTCCCAAGATGAATAGCACCTTATGAGTATGTCCAACATTGACTCAAGCCTCCCAAGGTGTGTGGCCATGTGTGTGCGCGCACACACATGCACGTACATGCACATATACATACTCTAATCTGTACACACCTGTTGCAGCCCGAGCTACCCCACATTTGGGGGCCAAAATGTCTCAGACAGCTCTGTCAATGTTGGAACCCCACACTGCCAAAAGCCTTGGGGGCTAAACTGTTAGAGCCCGCACTGCCCCAAGCTGCTCCAGTCTGCTGGTCGGGGTTCAGCAAGAGAGAGAATGTGGACAGACTCGAAGAATGGAGACCAGACAGAGTGTGATTCAATCCTGTTTATTCTTCAGTCTCTCTTCCTAGTCCAAGTCCCAAGTCTTGAGTTCCTAGTCCCTAGTCCCTAGTTCCTAGTCCCTAGTGCCTCCAAGTTCCAAGTTTCTTCTTCCAAGTGCTGAGTGCCTAATACCTAATGCCTATTAACTAACTCCAAGTTGTACTCTAACTAACTCCAAGTTGTACTCTCTAACCTAATTCCTAGTTCCAAGTTGTACTGAACTCTTCTGTCTGCCTCTTGCCTTTTATATGTCTCACTTCTAAGCCACGCCTCTAAGTCACGCCTTTAATCATGCCCTTAGGCCTTGTCTCTAAATCTGATCTCTAAGTCACGCCCTTAAGTCTTGGCTCTAAATCACAGCTTTAAGTCTCACACACCCAAGGGAAGATCCTGGGTATCAAAAGCAAGATGTTATCAGAGTGTGCTCAGCTGTTGTAGGCTATTGTAATCAAACCTCTTAAGAGGGTATATGGCTCAAGATGGCTGCAAGGATGATATCCACCTTCTGTTGGCTTCCCACACACACCAACTTCCAGTTTAATATAAGGAGAAAATATAATCAATCAAAATGGAAATGAAAGAGTTCACAATTTTTTTATGTGTGAGCCTACTATAAATATTAGTACCAGTTATTGACTTACTACATACAACCAGTAGTGGCCAGCCACATTTAAATCTATTTAGTGGCTCTTTTTTCAGGCTGCACTAAGTTGTGTTTTTTTCCAGCCTTCAGTATAGTCCCTGGTTTGTTTCATACATCTGGGATGAAAGGAGAAGAGATACCTGGGGTATGCTCTAATCTTGTTGATTATAGAAAGCCAGGGCCTAAGCCTCACTACACAAGCATACAAAGAACACCAGTATTTCTATCAGAGATTCTAACTGCATTGGTTATAGAAAGTCACCTGGCCAAAACAAACACTCATGGCTGCCTGGAAATATCCTAGACACTCTAGTGTACTAGAAGATCCTTCTACATCAGAGCAGGCAAAGAACTGAGGACACAATCAGTCCATTACACCATACAAGGAGCTCATTACTATGGCCCCAATAGAGCACAGCTCAAGTACCCAAAGTACATTTGATGAGGAATATGTTTGTGTAGAAGGTATACAGGATTCCTTTGTCACTTAATTAAACCACAAACCAAGCCCACATTTCTTGTGAGGATTAAGAGGCTATGTTCTCCCAACTTCTGAAAAGATCCAACAGCCACATATTCTTTGCAACGAATACCTGGTTTTTTTTTATTAAGATACTAAACTCAAAGCCTAGCCTACCATCTTCTCAAATAGGATCTTAAATTCAATACTTGGGAAAGTGATTGAGCCACTGAGATACATATAGAAGGCTTGTGAAAAACTTTCTAGAGAGGTAATCTATGAGGCAATGAACAGGGCATGATAAGCACAAAGAAGGATTGACCTGCCACTCAATTATAAGGGAGGCACAGCTGTTTTATCAGGTAGCTCTGGGGCTTTGGAGGCAAAGACCAGACAAATATCCCTAAGTCAGCTAGTCAGTGGCAATGAAGGAGCCAGCCTGTCCTCTTCAAAGGAATCTAACTTTAGGATAGTCAGTTAGTTCCTTGATGTTGAGGACAATTCCAACAAAGAGCATAGTTGTTGCCCATCAGCAGATACCAGCCCCAGTAGTGATAATTCAGTTGTTTGACCTTGAAGAAGGGCCTGGATTAGATTGCATAACATCCATGCATCTGCTTGAGAAACTATACCACATAGTTGGAGAGCATTATTTCACACACACACCTGCCTCCTCATGTCTTTGGTGCTCAATAAATTACACAACCATAAGGTTTGGTATGAGTTCTGTGCTTAAGCATCTGGATTTCCATGACAGATGCAGCACATAAGCAGACTTGAAGTGACAAAGCTGAACAGCTGTTCACTCTTCCCAACTTATATAGGGAAGCCAACACCTTGTAGAAGACCAGAAATCTGGGAACACCTGGTGACAGAGATGCCAGTATTCTCCTGAAGTGCAGAGCTTAGGATGAAGTAGCATTTAGTTATGGTTAGTTTGTCAACTCAACAAAACTAGAATGACTTGTGGATAAAATACCAGTGAGGGACTATCTAGAGCAAGTTGGCCGGTGAACACATTGTCCGAGAATGCATAGATTGAAATTGGGCATCCCCATTCTCTGGTGTGGGCCTGGACTGTATAAAAGGAGAGAGAGAGTAAGATGAGCGAGCACTAGATACATGTGTCCATATTTTGTCTCTGTCCTTGGACTCCCTTCCTTGACTTCCTTGCCATGATGGACAGTAATCTGGAATTATGAGTTAACATAAGCCCTTTCTCCTCTGTGTGACTTATGCAGATGTCTCTGCACACCCTTCAAATGGCAAGAGCACGGTGAAAAGTCTGTTTCCATGCAGAAATCACAGGTATTCAGGTACCTGGGCATTGGATACTTTCTGTTAAAGGACGTAAAGTAACCTTGAAATTCAAGTGCATATCCTTGAATCCAGATATCCCGTGAGTTTTGAGAAATCTAAGGTTTATGTCTTCCAGATACACTTCATAAAACTAATGTGATAGGGTAGACATAATAATAACAATCGAATAATTGCAGTTACCCTCTACCAGTCTCCAGGTAGTCTTTGTCTCTGTCTATCTCTTTCTGTGTATCTTTCCTTCTCTCCCTCCAGTGCTGACAATTAAAACCAGACAGATCAGTGTCCTGTTACCATTTTACAACTACAGGCTTGGGGGGGGGTCTCCTTTGATTGCAGAGTACACAGTCTTGGCTTTATTGGTATTATCTACAATTGACTGAAAAGGTGAACTGGGAAAGTCCAGAGAAGATAGATTCACTGTTATGAAGCCAAGAGCAACTGTACCTTGGGGGGAAAAGAATTATCTAGAAAGGAAGGTGGGGACCAGTGGTGAGATAGACAAGATCTTGAGGGGGCCAATTAGGAAAGGAAAGAAAGCAAAGAAAGGGAAGGAAAGAGCAAGAGAGAAGAAAGAAACCTTTGCAAATCCAGATCATAGAAGACTTGCAGGATGATTGTGTGTTGTGTAATCTGACCTTACTTTAAAGACATCTGTAACTAAATCTTTAAAGATTTAGTTTGTCTTTCAACTTTTGAAGGTTACTGAATTTGTATTTATTTAGTTTTAGCACTCACTTTGTCCAGACAAGAAGTTAGTTAGTGTTCCCAAAATTAAGCTCTTTGCTGTATTGTGTGTGTGTGGGGGGGGGGGGGCATGCATGCATATAAAACCCAAAGGCTTTTTTTCTTCCAGTGGCATGTATTAATATTGTGTACATATTTATAACCTCTTTAAAGGTAAGAGCTATTTATGGAGATACTAGGGCCTTATCAGTCCATTGAAGCACAAGATCAGTAAATGAAACCTTTGAGAATAACTATATATACTCAAGGGGTTTACAACCCCATAGGAAGAACAACAATATCAATCAACCAGATCCTCCAGAGCTCCCAGGGACTAAACCACCAACCAAAGAGAACCCATGGCTCCAGTTGCATACATAGCAGAGGATGGCCTTAACTGACATCAATGGAAGGGGAGGCCCTCAATTCTGTGAAGGCTTGATGCCCCATTGTAGGGGAATGATAGGGCAGTGAGGTGGGAGTGGGTGGGTGAGTGGGGGAGCACCCTCATAGAAGCAGGGGAAGGGAGATGGGATGGGGGTTTGCAGAGGGGAAACCAGAAAAGAAGATAACAGTTGAAATGTACATAAATAAAATATCCAATAAAAAAATTTTAAAAAAGAGTATATACTGGGAGTAGATGTAGAAACTCACAGCCAAGCATTTAGTCAAAGCTCAGGGAACCCACAGAAGAACAGGAGGAAGGATTTTAGTAGCAAGAGGTTAAGGATACCAGGAGAACACAGCCCATAAAATCAACTAAACAGAACTCGTGGGGGCTCAAAGAAACGGAAGCAACAATCACAGAGCCTTATGTGTCTTAGTTAGGCCCTCCACATATACATTATGGTAGTGTGCTTGGTGTTCTAATGGGACTTCTAACTGTGGGAGTGGGGGTATCTCTGACTTTGTGCCTTTTCTTAGGACCCTTTTCCTCCTGCTGGGTTGCCATGTGTGTGGCCTTGATAATAGGGAATGTGCCTACTTTCATTGCATCTTGTTATGCCCTGATTGGCTCAGGTCCCTGGGAGGCCTGCTATTTTCAGAAGAGAACAGGAGGAGGAGTGAATCTGGGGGAGAGAGGACATGAGAGGGAGAACTTCGAGGAGTGGAGCGGGTAAAACTGTGGCTGGGAAATGTATGAGAAAATAATTGTTTTCAAACATGAAAAGAAAATCCTGAATGTATCCTATGATTAGTGAAAGTGAAATCAATGGTGGCCTTGCAGGGAATCTCAAAAAGAAAACTTCTAGGAACTGTCTCTTGAGGCTCAGATTTATTTTAGTCAGTCTGAAAATCTCGACCAGGACCCCAAAGGTAAGCTGATTCACTGTTGAATGTCAGAACTATTTGCACTTTCAAATTAAGCCTGACAGGAGTAATTTAAAAGCCTAAATGGGTTGAGAAGACCCATAGAGAAATCCTGCTCCAAGTACAGTGATTGTGAATGCACACTGAAAAATCAGCTAGCTGGGCAAAGTGGCACCTGCCTTTATGTAGTCCCAGCACTCTGGGAGCAGAAGCAGGTGAACCTTTGTGAGATCATGGCCAGAATGGTCTACATAGTGAGTTCTAGGCCAGCCAGGTCTATACACTCCATCTCAGAAACAAACAAACCTGCCTCATTCATTGCTTAATTTTCTCTAGTGTATTTCTCGTGTCCTTCCTTCAACTACTTCCTCAGTGAGTATTGATTTTGTTAAATCAAATTTTGTGTTTACCGTTATTAATTAACAAACTATATTCATAGTTCCTGTTCATTTTATATTAAATACACTGAAAGCATCATGATTATAATCATTGAACATTTAGACGTGAAAATGGTAACTATAGGGGCCAGAAAGATGGCTCAATGGTTAAGCACACATACTCTTCTTGGAGAGGACCCGGGCTCAGATCCCAGTATCTATGTCAGAAGGCTCACAACCACCTGTAAGTTCAACTCCATATGCACCTGCACTGATGTGCCTGCACATAATTAAAAATAAAACTTCTTTAAAAGATGGTGAATTCATTGGTTACCCAATACCAAATGGTCATCTCAAGAAGCATATACATGCAGACAATATGGAATGGACTCAGCAGGTTTTATTTATATGTTTATTTCCTTCAACAACCTGTAACAATGGTTAAAGGAAAGAAGGCTATGAATTTGGAATGGGTGGACATAGGAGGGTAGAAAGAAGAAGTGGGAGGGGAAATGATATAACTATATTTTGATTTAATAATGATTTTTAAAAGAAAGTTAAAAATATGTAAACATCCACACAAACCTATTTCTGGGAGATAATACACCATCCTGGCTTTTGCCCTTTTGCACTTTGAAATACTGACTTCTCTTGCAATACCACATTGTGGCAAACTTTGTTCTACTTGTCGTAGTTTCTGTCATCTCAGTAGTGGAAAGCAAGTGCATTCAATTGATGAAGTTTATTCATAGGCAGCGTTTTGTTGATAGAGTTCCATTAAGAAGCCAAATCTGGAATGAGTGGCTAGAAAAGTGCTGATTGTGGATAGGTATACGATGGTGGTTGATTCTAGGCTTGTTTGTTTCATTAAAAGAAGGCCAAGATGGTATTCTAACCCTTCTCTTCTGTTCAGATACACATAAAATTATCTGAGTTGTTCAGAGGGAATAAATCAAAAAGCTAAGGTAATTTAAGGCAAAATAATGGAGAATTAGAGGTTACGCTATTGATTTTACAACTCTATTTTCAGGTCTAGATGGTCCAGGAAATAAGGCCAAAAACCAATAAATGGGACCTCATGGAATTAAGCAGTTTCTATACAGCAAAGAGATTGAGTGAAATGGCTGCCTACAGAATGGAACAGCTTCCTTGCTAGTCACACATCTGACAGAAGATCTATCTAAAATATATAAACAACTAAAGACACTAAACAGCAAAACTCAAGCAATTCAAACAGAAGCGGCTGATGAGTATACAATGGATGAGTACAAACATCCACTAAACATATGAAGGAAGGTTTAGGCTTACTAACTATCAGAAGAATATAAATCAAAACTATATTGACATTCCATCTTATTGCCTGATTGTCAGTCATAAGAAAATGAACAACAAAGGCTTGCAAAGACAAAAGGCTTCCATTTTGTTGATCAGGAACTAAATGGGGTTCCAGGAGAATCATGTTAATCTCTTCCAAGAGCACTGTCTTCAATGACTGACTTATCTTACTCTAAGACCTTAAAGATACCCAATTTCAAAGTGGCTACCCTCAAAATCAGATTTTCAACACATGTAACTTTCAAGATATAATCTAGCTGCACCAGCTCTGATTTGGAATGGCATCTAGTTCTTACTGCTCAGTTCTTTCTTACTGTTAATGTATTTTATTTTTCTCTACGTAGTTTTAGCTGTCCTGGAACTCACTCTAAAGACCAGGCAGGGCTTGAACTCAGACATTTGCCTTCCTCTGCCTCCTGAGGACTGGGATTAAAGGCATACACCACTGCCATCTTACTTTAGCTTTTCCTAGTGACCTTGCTATAGTCTACTTCACTTTTTACATATATTAAAGTTTTAATTTCACTTATCTAAAAATAGTTTTCATTTTTTGAGATTTTTTACATGCATATAATGCAGTTGGAACAAATCCCCTCCCCTCCAATTTCTCCCCTATCCCCAGAAACACTTTTCCCTTCCAACTTCATATGGTCGTTTTTTAAACCCACTGAGTTTGCTTACCGCTGCCCTGTATGTGAATGGATATAGGTCAATCTACTATAGAATAGGTAGAGATTTTTATTTATAGCCAACAAGATAGTAAAGCCTGACTTATAGTCTGGCCACTTCCAAAATATGTTGAGTGACCCGATGCAAAATCTTAGTGGCACAGCTAACATGGGGAGATACAGTGAAAAGTAAGGGAAATAAGCATTTTGATCTACTTTTCCAGTGTTTCTTTCCAAGACACTGTTTTGAGAATTATGTTAATAATCTATGCAATTATATCTGTCTATATAACAGTTATTTAGGATAATTTTGTATTTTTAACTAGGAAAAAATAGATAAGCCTGGTTTTCATTAATCACCCGTTAATTATCAATTAATAAATACATGTCAGCTTTATACAGTGTTATTTATCAGTATAATTGTATAGTATATGAATTGTATAGTATATGAATTGTATAGTATATGAATCCAGCAGGATTCTGTGAGAACAGAGACTGGAATGATATTCAATCTTCAAATACAAGTAAAGTATCAGTAATATTATCAGTGAGAAAATAATGATCCTGTTACATTTTAGTTTTCAAAATTTTAAAAGATGAGGGACTATTTGGTCATTTTGTAAAATTGGAATATGTTATGTATTCAATCTGAGTATGAGGCCAGAATACATTGCACATTCCTAGGCTTAAGATAAACATTTTAAAAACTTTTATCTCCAAAACCACAACCATCAACATGAAGGATATCACCATCATCAACATCAGAACCACCAGAGATAAGCTGGAGGTTTTAAGAGATAGGATTCAGCCTTTGATGTGGGACAAGTCTGGCTCTGTGACACCAGAATGTGTTCTTTTAGCTATGTGGCCATCTTTGTTGCTTTTCCTACCCCTATGATATAATGCTATGATCAAAGAAACTTAATGGAGAAAAGGTTTATTTTTGCTCACATTCCTAGAAGAATACAGTTTATCATGGGAAGAGGAAAGCAAGGTGGCAGGAGCAAAAGTCTAGCTGGTTTAGTGAAAAAAAAAAGAAAAAGTCTAGCTGGTTTAGTTTATCTGTGTTCAGTAAGCAGAGCATAAACAGGAAATTATGAGTATTGAACAAGTTATCCCCCACAGTGACCTACCTCTTCCAGAGAGTTCCTACCTCCTAAAGGTTCCACAACATTCCCAAACAGCTCCACCGTCTGGGAACTGAAGTGTTCAAACATGCAAGCCTGTGGGGAGCATTTCTCATTCCTACCATAGCAGTAGCACTGACCCACCCTAGATAGGCTGGGAAACTACATAATACCATGAATGGTAGAGTCCATCATAGTTAAAAAAAAAAAGTAATAACTAGCTGGTAATATCAGACTATGCAATGTCTGGAAGATGGAATGTTTTATGGCCCTACAGAACCAAAGTGCAAACCTAGCTCCCCAATATGTCTGTAGGCCAAGATCAAATTCCCCAAGTTCTCCCAATTCTTGGTTTCCATTGGAAATGATCTGTCTTAATTTGGGTTCTATCAAAAGAAAAACCCCTGAAAAGGAGGAAGATACAGAAAATATATGTGATAGAGATTATCCAGAGGTTCAAAGGAAACACTAGGAAAACCGAAGCAGAGAAGATAACTCAACAAAAACTTTCTCTGTAGATTCCTGGTATGGACAACTGGGGTCATTCCTTTCCAGAACTCAGAGAAACCACAACAAACACAAGTCAGAATCACTCATTAGAAGAGGAAAAAACTGTGGGATTTTTCTCCTTCCATCTGGTATTGATTGAGGGCTCTCCTCTGAGGTGTCAATTCCATGACACACCCAGGAAATAAAGTTAGCTCCACAGTTGCAAGAAGCCCTTGGGAAGATTTTGTTTCACTCTTTTTTATTTGAGACAAGGCTTCACTGCGTAGCCAAGGCTAGCCTTGAATTTATTCTATATCCCATGAATTTTGAGTTTCTCAGTGATCCTCCTGCTAGTCTCCAGGGTACTGAAGTGTGTGGACCACTACACTCTGCTTCTGGGGTAGATTTTAAGGAGATGGAAAATCAGAGAAAAGAGAAGGACAGTATGTGTAGAAAGGAGGAGACAATGCTGCTGTGGCACTTGCTATCTCAAAGACAGTGATGTGGGGCCATTTCAGATGAAATCTGACAGCATCCCAACTGGTATACTCTTGGGCAAAACCAGGTGGGTAGCAAAATGCAGGAATGGCATCAGCAGGATCTACTACACTCAAAACAGCACTAGTCATCTTTCCAGAAGATTGTGAGTGTCAGAAAGAACGTAACACACCTTGTCCATAACAGGCATTCAACAAATGACATCAATGACAACAAACATGTCCAAAGACAGAAGCTGAACATGCCTAAGCTCAGACACCTGTTAGAACCCATTCTGTAAGTCTACCAGTCTTCCACATATACCTACACAGATGATCTGTCCTACTTAGGTTTCTTATATGTTCATAAAGTGCTAGTACAATTTTACATGAGGCATTAGAAGAGGTTTCAGAGCAAACTATGAAAGCAAAGAAGGCCACAAAACAAGTCCAAGTTGTTTCAGATTTATTATATCCAGATGGAAAAAATTGGTTCTCCTTATTTTTGCATCTACCATCATGGGCATGAGCAGCTAAGAAACCCAAAAACCTAAAATATGTTACCCATTCTATCATCTAATTGTCACAAGTAGTGCATTTTAAACAAGTCCAATGTTATCAGACAACATACCAGTTCTGAAATGGCAATATTTTAATTTGAGTACTATGATAAATAAATTACAAACAATGCTAAGCCCTGCTTACAGTATATCTTTAGTTTACACAGGTTCTTATCTGTATTGTTTCTGTTAGGGCTGGAGCAGCCAAAGCAACAACTGACCCATTTTAAAGAGGATTTTTAAAAAAGGAAAAAAAAAAAACTATTTCAACAATTTCAAATGGTTTCTTGAAGTTTGCACTTAGAATGTATAAAGAACAGAGGAGCATCCGGGGAAAGAGTTGTTACTGGCATCCAGTGAGTAGACGTCAGAGATCCTGTCAAACATCCTACAGTGCAGAGAACATCTCTCATACATCCAGAATTATCTGGTTTAGAATGACAATAATTCTGAGGTTCACAAGCCTGCTTTGACCCGGTGTGTCAGCCAACACATATCTGAATGAACAGACTAACTCATAATGAGATTCAGTTGATACAGTTCTTGCCTAGCATACTTGTAGCCCTGGTTTGAAGCCCAAGTCACTCAGAAACTGGGCATGGGAGCGCAGGTTTATGATACCAGCACTCATGAAGTCTAATGTCATTCATCTTCAATTACATAGCGAGTCAAAGGCAAGCCTGAAATACCTGATGTCTCAAAAAAAAAAATGAAAGAAATGAAAACCACTTTGGTAACTGATGCTGAGCAACTAGCTATAGCACTGAAATATCGGGTTATGCTGCAAATGTAGGAGAGACATCCTGAGACTTGAAAACATAGAACAAAATAAAGCATGTGAACATCTGACTGACATTTTACATGGACTACGTGGTGACCAGATGTTATTTTATATCCATGAAATTGGAGTGAAATATAGAATTAAAGTAAATTTTATCTGACTCCTTTTGCTAAGAAAATGTGGCTAGTAGAAAATTTAAAGTTCCAGTATGGCTCAAATTTATGGTTGGCATTATATTCCTATGGCCATAGATGCTATAGAGATTACTGCTACATTTAGAGCCAAAAAGATGGCATTTGTTATGCTAGGCTGCTAACCTAAGTTCAATCCATGGAACAAATGAAAAGGTGGGAGGAAAAATACAAGTCCACAAGGCTATTTGTAACACCCACATGCTTGCCATGGCATGCACCACACACATACACATCATGTACATATGTACATGCACATGTGGTATAATGATAGTCAATAGAGCATAATGGTGAATGCCTTTAATCCCAGTACTCTGAAGGCAGAGGCAGGCAGATCTCTGAGTTCAAGGCCAGTCTGGTATACAGAGCAAGTTCCAGGAGAGCCCGGGCTGATACACAGAGAAACCCTAACTCTAATAATAATTGATAATAATACACAAATAATTATCATGTGTCTTATCCATTATACAAATTAAAATGAGGACAGAAGACAGGTTATGTTTTTAATTTTTTTCATACATGTTGTGATTATGTGTTTCCCCTCAACCACTTTTCCTGGATCTTCCTTACTTCCTTACCCACCCATCTTATGTTCTCTCTCTCTCTCTCTCTCTCTCTCTCTCTCTCTCTCTCTCTCTCTCAAAAACAAAACAACCAAGAAACAACACACAAAAATGAAACTCAAAACAAACAGGCAAAACCCCAATAAAACAAAAATAAAACCTGCCAAAACAAAGTAAAAGGAAACAAACTTCCTGAAACTATCATTATTTTTTTTTTCTGTGTTCACTGTACACTTCTGGGCATGGGGCCTATCCTGGAGTGTGGTTGATATATCCAGTGGTACTTCATTAGAGAGAACTGATATCCACTTTTCCAGCAGATATCAATTACATATATCTTCTTGGTCAGTGGTAGAACCCTGTTCCCACTTCCCCCTCTCAGTGCTAGGACCTTGTCTGGCTTGAATCTGTACAAGTCTACTGCATGCTGCCACAATCTCTGTGGGTTTGCAAGTATATCAGTCCTATTGTGTCTTGTAGATGCTGTTTCCATGGAGAAATCCACCCCCTCTGAGTCTGACAATCTTTCCACTTCCTCTTTTGCTTGGATCCCTGGTCCTTGAATACTCTAAAGTCTCTCACTCTGATCACATGAGGAAAGGCTACTTTTAAAACAGCCTCACCCTCCTAAAGGGTGATGCATATATGATTGAGTGTAGAGTTTGGGAAGGAGCAATGAATCTTGATTATCTATGCAGGCTTAATACCATCACAGTAAGATGGTTAATGGGAAACAGGAACAGGGGTGTCAGAGGAATTGAGATAACAAGAGCAATGTTGGAGAGACGCTAGAAGATGGTATGCTGAGAGCTCTAAAAACAAAAGAAAGAGCCACAGTTCATGGAAGGAAAGCAGCCTCTAGAAATAGCAGTAAGCAAAGAAACAAATTCTCTAGACTCTCCAGAAGAAACACAGTAGTGTTGGCACCTAAACTATAGCCTGGTAAAACTTTTTGCATACATCAGACTTCCAGAACTGTAAGGTAATAAATTTGTATGGAGAGATTATGAGAGCCAGAGGATCAGGGAGTTTGCTGTGAGATTGTGTCTTCCAGGTCTATCAGAAGCTACACTCGTAAAGTCTTATCAACATAACTTCCCAAATATGGCCTGAATAATGACACCAATGGACATGCTAAAACAGATGGAGGAAAGATATGGAGGCTTCTTCCCTATACAAACAACTGTAGGCAATTTAGTAAAGCTGGGAGTAGGAGAAGTGCTGTCTAGTGACCAACAGTCAGTCCTTTATTTTGGACAATTTTATACATCTATACAATGTATACAATTTATTATGATTATAGTTGCCCTCCATTATCCTATTGTGCCCCTCTCCTTTCCCTCTAAACTCTTCCCACCTAGTCCCCATGACTAAACTATTAGAGAAAATAGTACACTCTCCTCCCGCACCTACTAACCATAAATAGCTGTGTAAAAAAGATAGCATCTTGTGGGCAGCTCCTCTATCCAAGATGGAAAGTTGGAGGGCCCAATCTGGTACAGGTATCTATAGATGCTGTGTGCTCATAATTGCAATGGCAATGTTTCATGACATTCTTCTCCCATCCTCACTCTCTTATTTCCACCATAACTTCTGTGATGTACCCTATGCCTTGGTGGGAGTGGAAGTAGTGATACTCAAGTGGCAATTTCCCAAGCCACTAAGCACACAATATTTTTTTGTGGCAGTAATAAGGAATTCATACATATGCACATATCAGTTATGGCATACACCACTTGTTCTTCAAGACTAAAGACTATCAATCTATAGTCTATAGACTGAAGACTATCAATATAGAAGACACTCAGTGATAACTGTTACGTTCTGGGGCCAAGTCATCTTCAAATTTTTTCTCATACATTATATCCCACACGGTTTCTCCTCTCTCCACTTTTCCCATCCGCCCATCTCCCAGATCCCTTCAGAAATGAACAGATCTCCCAGGGATATCAACAGAACACAGAATAACAAGTTACAATAAGACTAGCCAAAACCCCTCATATCAAGGCTGGATGAGGCAACCTAGCATGAGGAAATGTCTCCCCTAAAATATTTTACCCAGTGAAAATTAGACTCCTCAGCACTTTACTGATTTGAAAAAATAGAATCATAAAAGAGAAAAACAAGAAGCTGAGAAGTAAAATACTGTCCGAATGTAATGTATTGTCCAGAGTTCTATCACA
This sequence comes from Arvicanthis niloticus, assembly GCF_011762505.2. Classification (NCBI taxonomy): domain Eukaryota; kingdom Metazoa; phylum Chordata; class Mammalia; order Rodentia; family Muridae; genus Arvicanthis; species Arvicanthis niloticus. The sequence continues at coordinate 20,358,325 of NC_047679.1, forward strand.
CACAATATCCTGTTTCACAGATACATAAATGGATGCTCATTGTCCAATTTATAGTATTGAGATGCTACAGAGGCATGTGTTAATGGTCATGTAAAGAGGAGAAAATGTTTGACCCAGCTTCCATAGACAATAGACTTTGCTCTCCTTTGGTCTTCTGTGTTTTAAGTGCATAGCTGGCAAGTTAATCCCTTTTTAAAAAAATTACCCTTCAAAAACAGTTTTAAAAAACGTTTTAAAAAATGTTTTAAAGTAGAGCAATTAAGAATACACTAATCAGCCTAATAACTGAAGTTAATTTATGAGAACTGCAAATGTTGATGTGTTTCCAAATTTACATGATAATAATATTTATAAGCAGATTAATATATTTATGGCTAGGTACTCAAATTAAAGTGGACTGTCTTACCAGTCAGAAGTAGTAAAGGTGAAGATTTAATCCCCAATCTAAGGGGAGGTATTGTACAGCCTTAAGCAAGTTCATTACATCCTCTGATATTCATTTTATCCTCTTTAATATTAAAACATTGACGACACTAGGGAAATCTCAGGCTTTTTACAGCTCAGAAACAGTCTATGCTTAAGTCTGAACTAAAGCTTATTTTATTAATCTCATGTTGGTAGCAATAAAAATCTAACTCATAAAAACATTTAAATCTTTGGTTATGTCTTTAACAACAAGTGGAGAGGACTAGATGAAAAAGGGCAGATTTGCCAAATAGTTTAGTCAACATTTAGGGATTTGATGTCTTCACTTGGCTGGTAATGACAATTTTGACACAGATTATTGCCCCCCCCCAATAAAACTAATTTTTATTGTGTTTGGCAAGGAGCATGTGTGTAACAAAAAGCAGGATTCAAACAACAGACACACATGTCAGCTTCTGCAGCTTTGCCCCGCCACCCCCCTGCCCTCCTGCAGTCCCCTCTCTCTTTCCTACCTCTGTCCAACAGCATTAATCAAAAGCCAGGCTTAACTATAAATAGGCACTGGAATTGACTTTAACATAGTGGGAAAGGACTGGGGTAAGTTCCAGCTTGGCTGCATTTCACTTCATTCCTGAAGATTATCCAGCAAGGTCTAAGCCTCTAGCTGCCCTCCTCGTCTCAGTATTCGCCATCCTTCACACTGTAGCTACAGGCAGCACCTTCCTTTGCTTTCATTTCAGACAGTTCCTTCACTATTTTCAATTGCCATATGCCAAATATTTTTTTTGGTACTGAAAGATGCTAGAATCATAAAGAGATATCTATAAACAGCATTCAAAAGTATCTAGAGGTTTGAGCGTGGCCAATATCCCAAACATACAATTTCACTAAGATCAAAACAGGTTTATAGAGATTTTTGTTATGTAAATACAAGAAAACAAAGAAGGCAAGGAGGAAGTGGAAGAAGAGAGAGGAGAAAAGATAAAGAAGATAATGAAGAGGAGAAGATGCAAAAGATGACAGGGAGGAGAGGCTATAAGGAGCAAAGGGAAGGAGGGGGAAGAAAGAAAAAGGTAGAATACAAATTAGGAAGAAAATGAAGGGACGAAAATGATGAGAATAGATAGAATAAAAGAAAAAGGAAAGAATGGGAGGAACAAGGAAAAGGTAAAAGAAGGAAAAAAAGAATAGGGGGGAGAAATAAACAAAAAAAAAAAAACAAAAAAAGAATAGGAGGGGAGAAAGAATGTAAATAGGAGGGGGGAGTAGGAGTGAGAGATAAGAGGTAGAGACCAGAAGGATAAGTGTAGGGGGAGGGACACAGAAGTGTAGCAGAATGCTTTCCACTGTCAAGTGAAAAAATAATAAGGAGGTATTTAAAAGAGTTAGAACAATGACTAGTTCATTGTCTGTAAAACTTGCTCTTCATAGAGTTTTAAGCTCATGGGTCTTGTCCATTCTGTTCTAAACATGGAGTTGTAACTATAATCTAATAAAAGAATACCAAAAATATTATACTGCTAACATTAGAATAAAAATTAATCTATAAGTTCTTAAGGATTTATAAGGACAGGCAGAGCCAATGTGTTCTGAGACCAGAGGTCACAGAAGGCAGTGGGCCTCAACTTTTCCTTTCTATTGGGTAATTCCAATCATTTGGGATGTTTGCTGTTGTTGTTGTCTGTTTGCTTTGTACTTTGCCTAATATCAAGGATGGAAACCAAGACCTAATTTTAAATTTTGGCACTATACTTGTTAAAGATGGGTAAAACCAGGTATTGTCAACTGATTACAGGATTTTCAGAATTTACCATTGTTTAACAAGAGACAGGATGTCATTATTTTCCAAAGAATGTTTTACAATTCTAGAAATACCATTGGTTTTCGTAACTATAGGTAAGTTAATGGTACTCATATCTAATGAGTATATACTAGGGATGCAACTAAATACTGTATAGTATACAACAAGTGCCCCTATTGAGAAACCCTGAGTTATGTGTGATTGAGGAATTACAAAGGGAGGAGCTTTCAATACAACATTTGTCTAGACAAAGATATGAGCCCAGCTTCTACTGGCTATACATTATTTCCAATTAACTACAGCGAAGGCACCCCAAACATCACACTAGATATGCTGGTGTAGAAGTCAGCTGAAAAATTCTAGATGTACAGAGATGCTAGAAGGAAGGGGAAAAAGATGGAGGGGTAGAAGAGAAGGGGAAGAGATAGGAAGAGAAGCAGAGGGAAACAGAATGAGAATGAATCAAAATAAAAGAACAACAGGGTGAGGTAAAAAACCAAACTGGCTGAATTGAGTTCCCAGAATCCATGTAAGCCTGGGTCTATCTGTAGTCCCAGTGCCTAATGGAGACTGAGTTTCCAGAATCTCATGGGCCAGCTAGACTGGTATATGCAACAATGACCAATAAAACAATGTGGAAGGCAAAGATCAAAACCTAGGGTTGTTGTTGAAATTCTACCGCCCTCCATACATCAGATATGCATTTACATATGCATCATATACATACTCATATGCACAATACCCACAATATACAGTATATAGACATACATGTATACATTATAAACACATGTACACTGTACACATATATAATATACACATATATAATATACATATTCACATGCATATATATCATATACATTTATGCATATACATAATAATCATACACTGTAGAAACACATACATATATATCATACATACATATACAATATACACATATATAGATACATCTCACATATAAGCATACATCATACATAAACACACACACTACATACATACATGTGCACATATATATCATGCATACATAGGTAAAATACACATACACTTACACATTATACACATATATACACTATATATACATATATATGTATATATATGTGTATATATATACATATATATGTATATCACACATACAAAATTTGAAAAAGAAGAGAAAACCAAACACCAAAAAAAAAAATCTACTTAAAATTAGCTTATACTAGCTGCAGATCTTTCACCTTTCCCTTCCTTCCTCCAAGTCCAATCCCTCAGATTTGCAGCAGAACACCTTCAGGAGCTTCTCCCACTTCACCTCTAGTGAAGCTCACAGATCTCCCTTTCTATCCTCTCCCTCCCACTTCTTGCTTTATCCCAGCCCAAGGGAACCCACACACTCTGGACACAGACGCATGTAAGCTAACTGCAGATGTTTACTTCCCCTTCTGCTCCTCCAAATCAAATCCCCTAGTCTCATCCCCAGCTCTGCAACAGAACACCTACTACAGCCTACCATCAAGCAGGCACTCTGTGGAACCAAGACCAGTCTGGTAAGGGAAGCTAATAGGCAAAATGCAGATTTTCACTTCTCCCTCCAAGTCCAATTCCTGAGTCTTATTCCCAGCTTTGTGGCAGAACTTCATCTGTGGCCTCTTCTGACTCTCAGCTTCCATTCCAAGGGGACTAACTAAGCAGATTCTGGTAGAACATCCTGCTCTCACTCCACTGCCCCAGCCCATCCCTAGTTCTTAGTGCCAGGTCCAAATATTCAGAAACACATTCACTTAGAAGTCCCAGTACCCACACCTATCAGGACAGCAGAAGATTTTCCTACTAGGCAACACACAGCCACCACACTCTTGTAATAACCAGAGAGGAAACAGAAGCCAAGAGGCAAAACACCCACTCAACAAACACAAGAACAGATATCAGCACCTGAATTACAATCTACCCAAACCCAGATATCTAAATGCATGAAACACAGTCAATAACAGTCAGGATAACATGTCTCCACTAGAGCCCAGCAACCCTCTCACAGCAGGTCCTGAGTATGGCAACATAGAAGCCCAAGAAAAAGACATTAAATCATCCTTATGAATATGATAGAGGTACCTAAAGAAAAAATTAATAAAACTGCTGAAGACCTGAAAATAGAAACTGAGAAAATTCTGAAAATGAAAAATTTAGGAATCGAACAGGAACCACAAAGGTTAAGTTTTGCCATCAGAATACAAGAGATGAAAGAGAGAATCTCGGGTGTTCAAGATACCATAGAAGACATAGATAAATCAGTCAAAGAAATGTTAAAGCTAAAATGTTCCTGACATAAACATCTAGATATTGTGGGACAGTATGAAAAGACCAAACCGAAGCATAATGGTAATAGAAGAAGAATCCAAGCTCAAAGGCCCACAAAATATTTTCAACAAAATCATGAGAGAAAAGTTTCCTAACCTAAAGAATGAGATACCTATAAAAGTACAAGAAACTTATTGAACACCAAATAGATTGGCCCAGAAAGGTCTTCTCATCACATAATCAAAACACTACACATTCAGAACAAAAAAAATACTAAAAGCTGTAAAAGAAAAAGAGCAAGTAACATAGAAAGGCAGACCTATCAGAATTGCACCTGACTTCTCAGTGAAGACTGTAAAAGCCAGAAGGGCCTGGGTAGATATCCTGTAGACTCTAAGAGACCACAAGATACCAGCGCAGAATATCATACCCAGGAAAGCCTTCAATCACCAGAGAAGAAGCAAACATGATATTCCATGAAAAAGCCAAAGTTTAAAAATATCTACCCACAAATTCAGCCCTATAGAAGATAAACTCCAACCTAAGGAAGTTAACTACACCCACAAAAACACAGTCAATAAATAATGTTACACCAACAAAGCCAAAAATGGGAAACACACAAGGGGGAGGGAAGGAGAGAGAGAGAGAGAGAGAGAGAGAGAGAGAGAGAGAGAGAGAGAGAGAGAGAGAGACTACCACAACTACCACCAACAACAACAAAATAATAAGAATTAACCATCATTGGCCATTGATATCTGTAAATATTAATGGACTCAATTCACCCATAATAAGATACAGGCTAACAGAATGGCTGTAGTAACAGGATCTAGCCTTCTGCTGCATACAAGAAATGAGACCTCGTGAAGCTGAAAAGCTTCTGCACAGCAAAGAACTCCATCAATCAGACAAAGTGAAAGCTTACAAAATGGGAAAAGATTTTTTGCCAACTACACACTTGATTGGGAGCAAATATCCAAATTATGTAAAGGATTCATAAAACTTATTTCAAAAAAATAATCCAATTTTAAAAATGAGGTACAGTTTTAAACAGAGAATTCTCTATAGAGGAAACTCAAATGGTTGAGAAACAGCTAATGAAGTGATCAAGATTATTATCACGGAAATGAAAATCAAAACTGTGTTGAGATTCCATCTTACACCAATCTGAATGGCTCATATCAATAACATAAGTGACAGTTCATGCTGGCAAGGATGTGGAACAAGGGGAACACTCCGCCATTGATGGTGGGAGGGCAGTCACTATGAAAATCAGTGTGGTCATTCCTCAGGAATATGGGAATCTATCTACCTCAAATTATGGTTATACCACTCTTGGGCTTACACCCAAAGGACCCTTCATCTTACCACAGAGACATCCTACCAGAGACTAGATAGTCCAGTAACCTATAATAAAACCAAATACTACTGCTCTACAAAATGAATGTAGCAATAAAATAACTCCTAATAATATTCTACTATACTCATAGATCAGTGCCTTTCTCAGACATCATCCAAGAAGCTTCCACTTGCACCAGATGGACACAAATATAAAGACCCACAGACAGACTTTACATAGAAAGTGAGAGACTTTCACTCAGCACTAAACAGGATGCCTTCCTCAAACCTTTCTCTGTGAAAGAGGAGGCAGAAAAAGTGTAAGATACAGAAGGGATGGTGGACACCAGGAGAATAAGGCCCTATAAACCAACATGATCAAAGCTCTTATGAACTCACAGGAACTGAGGTAGAATGCACAGGCCCTGCATGGGTCTGCATCAGGTCCTTTGCTTATATTATGTGGCTTCCACTGTAGTGTTTTTATGGGATTCCTGAGTATATGAACAAGATGGCCTCTGATTCTTGTGTCTTTTCTTGGGCTCTTTTCCTTCTATTTGTTTTCCCTCTGTGACTTTGATATGACAGTTTTGGTCTTTCTTACCCAATTACATTTTATTTTGTTATATTTTTAATAAATGAAAGAATGAATGAATGAATGAATGAATGAAAATCTAACAACTAGGGTAAAGATTAACAATTGAACTGTCATTTACACCTGATAAGAGAGGGAAAATCAGTTTCTCCAATGGAGTGAGTGACACTGGGTGTATCAACTACTTCAGGGCAGGCCTCATGCTCAGGAGTAGCTGACCAATATATAATAGACTCCACAGGATTTTTTAAGTGTATGTTTTTCTTTGGTCATAATTTAGTTGTTTATTTTTAAATTTGTTTTGTTTTGTGTTTCTGTTTGAAGGCTGTTTTATTTTGATGTCTTGGTTTTGGAGGGTTTATTTTATATTGTTGTTGTTATTTTGGTTTATTTAAGCGGAAAACTAAAATTGGGTGGATAGAAAGGAGGAGAGGATCTGAAAAGACTTGGGGGAGGGGGCCAATATGATCAAAGTAAATTTTAGTGTTTGAAATTTTCATAGAGAAGTAGTAAATTCACATCATTTCTACCCTTCTCTGAGTCTTCAACTCATTCTATGTTACCTCCCTCTCAGATGCAAGACCACTTCTATGATTAGTATTGTTATACACACACACACACACACACACACTTACACCCTACTGAATCCATTTAGCATTGTTAGTAGACATACATAAATAAGGTCAACATCAACTGGCATGGCAATATGAATGGAAGAAATTTCCCAGGGTCATACCCCTAGATGAAAAGATATCGTCTGTCAATGGCTGTTGAGGGGGGGAGTGTGTTTTCACCAGTACTGAGCCCCTGATAGTTTATCCAATCTCAAGATCTTTTTAGTGAAACCTTCCACAAACTGGGACTATAGTTATTTACCACCATGCTCAGCAAAATATTCTGCTTTTAGTTTTATTAGAGGAGAAAACTTTATTTTTACACCCAAAGATTTTTTTTTAAGTAGCAAAAGGGTAGATGATAATCAATACCAATCTTTGCAACTGAAAAATAAGAGAATAAGAGACTTCGGAGTGCTCGGCCCTGTTTAGAACAAATAACCTACCCTGAAATGACTAAGGGCTCACTGGGGAAGAGAAAACAGAAAGTGTGTAGGAGCCAGGGTGGGCAGGTAACTACAGGGAAACAATGTCTTCTAGACCCAACAGGTCACCTGCATGCAAGAATTCACAGTGGTTGTAAGAGCAAGCACAAGACCTGTGAAAGCCTATGCTGGCCCAAATTCTGGCATGGAGAAGGAAATTAGGCCGGACATTCTACTGCTAAGCCAGGAACTAGTGACAATTGATAGCTGCAAGGAGAGGAAGAGTCTATTTTCTCCAAAACTGTAGCCTCTGAGGAGTGAACCAAGCTCTACTGGAAGGCCAAACATCCCAGAATATTGGGGCAGCAAAAACTGGCCTTGATAGGGCAGGGGAAAGGCACAGAGTTTGGTGAAAGGGGAAAGAAGGGTAGATCTGGGAAGAGTTAGGAGAGCAACCCAAACACAGTGCATAAAATTTTCAGAGAACTAGCAAAAATATTTCTTTAAAAGGAACAAGGACAAACGATTAGAGACTCGTAGAAACATTAAGTTACAAGAACAAATCACCCACACACATTGACAGTATACCAAAGAAACAGAGAGATTATTCCAAGAAATAGTTACCAAAAACACAAGCGAAATGGCTTAGATGAGAAAAGAGGTTAGAATTATCACGCACTGAGAAGACTTTAAACTTGTTATGTCACAAAAAGACTAGGATTTCCTTAACGGTTTAATCTACAAAATGATGACTTAGGGGAATCAATGTCCTTTGATTCTTGAAGGAAGATTTTAGTTACTCTAAAAGATGGATGAGATACACTTAGTAGACTATCTAGCAGTTGCAGCTATGAAATCTTAGCCTTAAAATATGAAATGTGTATTAAACTTTTAAGTTTTCTCAGAAAATATTTTGCATTTCTCAGTGGCTCAAGTCCAAGTTCCTCAGAGTAGATGTTCAACAAAGACTGTGAAAACAAAATCAGAAAGCTATCAACAATCCAGACAAAAATCTTAATATTTATAAACCAGAGAAGCCTGTTGTATATTACCTTTAACATTTGTTGATAAAATTGCAAAAGAATCATTGAATTGTTAATCCTGCAATTTTTAAAGTTTGAGATTAGCTCTATGCCAAACTTTAAACAGTGCCTAGCTTATGACATATCCTCAACATATTTTCATGAATAAATAAAATAAAAAATTGTAAAAAAAAAAAAAACAAAGAGAGAGAGAGAAAACCAATGAAATAGAAAACAAGACTTATTATTGACTCAACAGCTAACTTTTTGCAAACAATTGAACTAAAAATAATGGCAAAATGTGTACAAGAGATGCCAGAAGAACATATGTACAATGTTTGCAGTCAGTTATTCACAAAAGAAAATACAAACATAATACAGTGACATTTAAATTTTAAGTAAGATATATCATTTCCCAAAAAAACATATAAATTATACTGCTTATAAGGAAACATAAGACCAGAAGAAACCAGTAAGTATCATGGAAATGTAGTTGGTAGTTCGCTAACTGACAATCAGGCCCACAGGGTTTGACAGTTTGCACAAACTATTTCAGAAGACGAGGGTGAAAGGACTGAACAAATCTAGAACATTCTTCATATCAATTTGATAAGTAATCTTTGAAAATTTAAAATTAGAGGTCTACCCGACAATGAACACACCCATCAAAGTCTGAAAGAAAACTCGAAAGATTGTTTTTCCCCTACTATGTATATCAATATAAGTACTCCAAAGTCATAAGCCTGGGAAGGGATTAGATGGAAAAAGAGGCTGAGAAAATAAAAGCAGTGAGTAATTGGAATGCAGGATATATATGTATGAAATTGACAAAGTTTAAAAAGATGCAATAGGGAAATATATCATTTTTTCAAAGAAAAAATCTACAACCGTAGTATACCACAATACTAATTCAAAGATGGAAAGCCATGCCTTTCAAGGTTAGCCTAGCTCTCCTCAGTGATGAACTGTGACATCCCTGGTGGTGGAAGCTAAAATGAGCCCCCTTTCTCCCTTAAGGTGTTTTTAGTGATAGTGTTCTCTCCCAGCTACAGAAATGAAGCTAGAAAAGGGACAAAATGCATTTAGAGTTATAAATCACTCAGTGCCTGGCCTGAGAAGTGGTAACCACTTATCAAATGACTACTTGATGCTTTTCATAGGAACCACTTCCCTGGTAGAGTTCAGGGACTATGGCATTTGAAACCTTCATGCAACAAAAAGAGTCATGTTGTTTCCACGAAACTCGTAACCCCATGACTACTTTACCAGTCAAGTTGTTTTTTGTCTCAGTGTTTAGAGCTGTGGGTGAGCTTCCATTAGCAAAATCATAGGAAAGTGTATATTTAGCATCACTGTGCATTGGAAGAAACATACATGGGGCATTTTATTCTCAACAAATCACTTCACTAGCCAATTGCTTTCTAAGCTGCAACTTTTTAAAAGGCCTGTTTTGTGTAATATTTGATATTTCAGAGGAAAACAAAATGTACTAGGTGGAACCAACTGTCATTTAAAATGTTTGACAGGGGAAAATATTTATGATCATAGTGTCAAGACTAAGCTTCTGAAATGCAAATCATAAAATGATTTCACAGAAGATTGTTTGGAAGCTACAGTAAAAAAAAATTGTATTGCTGTTATACTTGAAAAGGAACCTGACGCCCAACATCAATATCTGATTTTGTAAAAATAGAAGAGAGCCTGCAAAAAAGAAAGATTGTATTATCCATGCCTAAAGATTTGAAACATTTCTTATTGAAAACCTAGTAGTCTCATTTAACCAAAACTTTACATTTAAATAGCTATATTATTTGTACCGTTGCATCTTTGCTAATAGAAACAAGACTGTATTCTTCTCTGATACTTCCTAGACCAGTGGCTCCCAACCGTTCTTATGCTGTGAACCTTTAATACAATGTCTCATGTGGTGAGCCCACCCATAAAATTATTTTTGTTGCTACTTCATAACTGTAATTTTGCTACCATTATGAACCATTATGTAAATATCTAATATGCATGATATCTGAGATGTGACCACTGTGAGATGGTTATTCTATCCCCAAAGGGGTAATGATCCACAGGTTGAGAACAGCTGTAGCAAGTTAGAATGTGAGGACAGAACCATATTCTAACAATATAACTTTAGGCACTGCTGTGATCTGGGCTGATAAAAACCTAAATAAAATAAAACAAACAAAATCTTCATCCAGGGCTTCCCTATAACCAAAATTGCCCCACCAAAGCAAGATGGCAATGAACAGATCAACTCTTCTTCCTTACTATGTGGCCTTTTTCATAACATAAAGAATATAAAGGTAAGATGTGGCTCAGGTGGATAAAAGTGCTGTACAAACCTAACCATATGTATTGATCCCCTGGAATGCATGTAAAAGCTAGAGGTGGTGGCATGTGCCTGTAATCCCAGATCTCTTTCGGAGAAATGGAAAACAGAGACAGAAAACTCAGCTGAAGATCCTGAACCAGCTAGCCTGGAGCACACAGTGCAATGGCAGAGATGGCAAGAGAAACCCTGTGTGATGGTTTGTATATGCTTGGCCTGGGGAGTGACAGGCACTATTAGGAGGTGTAGCCTTGTTGGAGCAGGTGTGTCACTGTGCTCGGGGGCATTAATACCTTCGTCCTAGCTGCCTGGAAGCCAGTTTTCTGCTAGCTGCCTTCAGAACAAGAGGTGGAACTCTCAGCTCCTCCAGCCCTACTTCTGCCTGGACGCTGCCATGCTCCTGCCTTGATGATAATGGACTGATCCACTGAACCTGTAAGCCAGCCCCAGTTAAATGCTGCCTTGATCATGGTGTCTGTTCACCGTGATAAACCCTAAAACACCTTACCTCGAAGCAAAGTAAGAAGAGAGAACTGGTTCCTGAAAAGTTGTTCTCTGACTTTCACACAAGCATGTGTGGAAGTCAGAGAAAGTACTTGAGGAAATCAGATAAAGTACTTGAGGCACAAGCATGAAGACCTGAGTTCAAATTCCCAACATCCACATAAAAAGCCAAGCATGGCAGCACACACCTGGAATTCTAGTGCTGACGAGTCAGGGACAGGTCAATCTTGGCAAGATTTTCTTCCTGTTTCTAGTCAGTATAAGTATTTGCTTGCTTGCTACTTGCAGGAAATGTACACTGGCTGTTCCACTCCTACTTAACTTTGGTCATCAGTTTAAAAGAAGTCCTTCATCACTGTTGTCATGTAATTGTCCGAATGTTTCAGATCTACTTGTGTACATCGGAGGGCAAGTCCTGCAAGTGTTCTAACTTCATACATCTATAAGAAATTACCTATTTCATTTCAAGAGAGTGTTAGAAAAGGTGGGCCCTTTTCTACCTTGCTCTATTTTAAGGTTCTTCTTCTGCTGTGATCTTTGTAGGCTTCAACATCAGAGAATCTCATAACCTCCAAGCTCCACAACTTCCTCAGGGCCAGGACAACTTTGTACTCACTTTAATGCTTCTGTGAATGAGTATGGTAACTTCACTTTAGATTTTTTATCATCATTTGCAAATGCTTGACCTAGAAATTTTCTTTGACCACCAAGTTCTAATTTTCAATGTAACATATGTCCTGGATCGCCACAAAGCTGGTTTGTTTGTTTGTTTGCTTGCTTGCCATGTTTAATTCATTCATTTAATAAACATGGATTTTTTTATTTATGCCAAGCACTACACTTGCAACTGAGAAAAATAATCGTAAATACCAATAACAAAACTATTATGTATATGTATTCTTGGTATAGATACATATAAATCCTATTTGCACTGTGAAACTAAATACTGCTTTTCAAAGTTCTGCGAGTTACAAGAAACACCTTAGAGCAGCAGAACATTTTGAAAGCACTCATACTCACAATCTGGATTGCAAAGGCATTCCTCCCGTGCCCAGGAATCAGCTGTTCTACAAGGTACCTCATGACTACAGGAGAGCTGGGCTGAGACTCGTCTTCGAACACCCTGAAGGGCTCTCTGCCAAACCTGACCTCATGTTTCAACCACAAGCACACAGCTAATAATAACTTCAGCTCTTAACTTACAAAATACAATTCTTAAAGGCAAGTTTTGAGAACTGGCCAGATATCTGAAAGACAAATTTACAAAGCCTAATGAGTAACTACTAACAAAATAAAACTTCTCCCAGTGGGCACATGGCACTTCCAAGTTTTCCCAACAGACTCGTCAGAAAAGAATCCAATGTTCTGCAGCTAGCATGTGCATCTGTTCACCCTAAAGGTCAAGTCTATTAATTACCCCCCTAGCCAGCTTCTGTTCTCTCAAAGCAGTGAGAGGTAAAAATATTCTGGGACCAGATCAATGGAGAACAGTTTAATATGTAAGCACATACCTTATATACATATGTGTTCATACGTGATTATTAATGAGATTTGATATGTGCTTAGTGGCACCGAAAATCATGTTTATGAAAAATGTGAAATTCCACTTTTGAAAGTTGCTTTCTTGCATAGTTTTATCATTCAATTAAAAACTTAAATTCTAGCAAGCGTGCAGTGGCGCAGGGCTTTGGTGCCCGCCCTCTGGTGGTGGACTGTGCCGGTGTCTCCGAGTTCGAATCCCGCCCTGGTCTCCCCGTGTGACTCTCAGTGAGTCTCATGGGAAAAAAAAAACTTGAATTCTAGCATCTTCATTCTAATATTCAAACTATTTGTAAAAGCAAAACATCCAAGATGTCCAAGCCAACAGGTGTTCTATAGAAAAAATGGCAAACCTTGTAGCCATGATCCCCCCACATATAATAGTGATTGATGGTCACAAACTTATAGGCACATAGAATTAAGGCTCTGTTTGTCTCTGGCAGGGGAAAAGGTATATCAACATCTATTGAAACAAGGGCCATGTCTCTTGTAGTAACAACTAAATGCCTGTTGTTTATACTGTTAGCAGGATAAAATGTTCAATAAACAACTGATGTTTGTTTAAATCAATGATGAAAAAGAAGACAAGAGAGATGGATGAATAAATGGTAGGTGATCAAGGAGATGGACAGACAGATGTACTGATGTTTTTCTCTATCTGAATGAGTAGTGTCAAGGTAGGTAGAGAATAGTAAATTACTCGGAAAACTATTGCTGAGCCACGCCTATGACACCCTTCCTTTGGCAATAAGTCACAATGCTTTAAGCAAAGGCTTAAAGTTAGAAGAATAAAAGTACGGATCACCTCTGATTACTAATGTAATGTTAATGTACCTTCAGAGGCCATTTCCTTATCACTAAAGTTGAAAAATAAAATGCATTTGTAGCCTCAGCCACAGAATGGATGAGGTAACAATGAAAAGATTGATGAAAGGAGCAGCTCTAACATTGTTTTCTAAAACACCATAAGGGGGTAATTTGACCCATGCTGATGATTGTTTCTGCATTAAAGGACTATAATTTACAAGTGAAACAGTACTTCAGATAATTCAAGGTCAAGGAGTAACTAATCACTTCAAATTGACATGCAGATCTTCTATGAGATCTGTGACAAAGCAGTATGCCCTTAACTAAAATGTTAATCAAGTCAAGTGTGCTGGCACTCACCTATAACCTCAGCCCTCAGGGGCTGACGCAGAAGGATCTTGGCAAGTTGAAGGACAACCTAAGTTTGCAAAACCCGGTCTTATTTTTTTTTTTTTACTGGAAGCAAAATAAACCTTAATCAACTTCTCCCAAAAGGTAAAGTGGATTTTGAAGTAAAATAGACCTTAATCAACTCTTGCAAAATGTAAAGTGGAAGTTATGTTTAGTGTGTCTGTAGTGGGATCTTCCATGTTTCGCACATTCTAATGGTATCTTAAAATATCAGAGAATTGGGCTGGCAAGATGGCTCAGCATGTAAGGGCAGTTGCTATGCAAACCTAACAATCCCAGTTTAATCCCCAGATCTCAGGGTGGAAGGAGAGAACTGAGTCTTGACCGTTGTACTCTCCTGCTCTGCAACAGCACTCAGACACCCACATTCAGACACTTAGAGTAATAAATAAAATTGAAGTTTAAAAAATATGCACAATAAGAAGCACAAAATTTCAATATAGGGGACAGCAAACATTCTGTGAAGGATCAAGTGCTTAGTCATTTTAAGATTTCAAGGCCATACACTTTCTGTCACACCTATTCAACTCTGGCCTTATGCTCTAAAGCAGTCAGATAATTCAAAAATAAATGGGTAGAGCTGTGTTCTGACAAAACTGTGTGTTGAAATCTGAATTTAATGTAATTCCACACATCATAAGGGATCCTTCATTTTGTCGTGTTGAAGCACTTAAAAACATAAGAGATACATTTCTACATCATGTGTCAGATAAAAACAAATGCAAGGTAAGAACGAGCCCAAGCTTGGAGTTACCACCCTCAACCTAAAGCTAGTAGTTTCAACACCTGTTAATAGTATGATTCTGAAGTGTTTATCTTAAATATGGTATATATGTTCTCCTACTGATCAACTGGCAAGAGTTAATAAGATCTGCATAGTTTTACTTAGAAACAAATAAGTGTTATGTGAAGTTACTGTGTTTTCAAAGTTTGCGAGTACTTAGAACAGGGCGCAGATGAGGCCTTATCTACAATTTCTAGCAAAGATATTAATTTGCAAATGTAAAGATAAAAGAAACAGGTTTGCTTCTGGTTCTGATTAATTGGTTGTGAAGAGCATTGACAGATGACAACCGGAAAGCATGTTTCATTTCCTAATAACAAATAATCACTTGCTATCCTGCTGCTAGAAAACTATTGAGATTTCTATTTCTGTGACTTTATTATGGGGACAGAAAACTGAAATGTCATCCCCATAACTTAGGCCAATTCCATTTGCAGGGCTCCAATTTGACTTGAACACTAAACCTGTAAATTTGACACTTAGAAATATTTTTTATTTCCTCTTAGAAAATTGCATTCTTTAAAGTGTCCTAATT
Source organism: Arvicanthis niloticus (assembly GCF_011762505.2). Taxonomy (NCBI): domain Eukaryota; kingdom Metazoa; phylum Chordata; class Mammalia; order Rodentia; family Muridae; genus Arvicanthis; species Arvicanthis niloticus. The sequence continues at coordinate 20,373,735 of NC_047679.1, forward strand.
CTAACAGCCATGAAGTCTTATAAGTGATCACAATGCAAAGAACTTAGTATACTTTGGACTTCTCTAGAACATTGTGACTACATCCTCAGTTTCAGAGGTATATGTTTTTAAAATATGTGTTATACTACAGTGGCCATTGCTGATGCCTATTATGATTCTTTTTCCAGCTTTGGTGTGTTCTGCTACCAGCAATTGGTACCTATCCTCTTGGGTGTTGACACCAGCTCATCCCATCCAGAAATGCCTGGGACACACAGCCATTGACACTCTGATGTAGGCATACTAACATCCAGAGCCTGAATCTCAAGGTGTGACAAGCTCAGCTGTATTTTGCCCAGTAGAGCACTGGTGAAATCAAGCTCTCCCTGAGACATATGTCTTCTTCGTTTCTTTCCCTGTTGCTGTGATGAAATGCCCTGACAGAAGGGTTATTTTAGCTCAGAGTTCAAGGAGGAAGTCAAGGCAACAGCTCAAAGCAGCCAGTCAAAAAGCATGGAACAATACATGCATTCTTGCTGCGCAAGTCCCCTTGTTTATCTATACAGTCCAGAATCCCAAGGAGGGGAGGGTGGACACCTACAGCTGGCTCATCCTCATCCACCTGAGTTAACAAACCGAGATAATTCCCTACAGGAATGCCTTTAAGCCTGTCTCCCAGGTGTTTCTAGATTCCATTAAGTTAACAATTAACATTACCTATCACAAGTGTCCACCAAAATTGTATCTTTGTCTGCCTCCTTTCCCAGGCCCTACCCTTTGTTCTGGCATCTTTCTGAGGCTCTTCTCCGGTAAATCATTGACATCTGAATCCTTGGCTTTCTGGAAACCTTAACTTATGATAAGCGTATCTTTTTCAACCACGCCAGTGACAACTACAGTCAACCTCAACAAATATGTCTGGCTCTTCTGCGAAAGAGAATGGATTCCTTCATAACACTGGCCATGTATGTGCCCCTTCCCTATCCAAATCCCATGAATATCTTCACAGAAACAGATAACAATCCGCTCACCGATGAATCTGTTCTATTTAAATTTGTCCATGCTCTCTTTTCTCTCCTCAAAGCATTCTCCAAATCTTCTTCCCTTTGGTCTGATCACTGGGAGGCCTCCTATGACTCTTCAGGGTAGGTCATTCTTAGCCTCACCCCACCATACGTATTCTTGCCAGTTCACAGACATTCTGACACAAACTCAAATTGCTTGTTGAAATGACTTGGAATTCACCCAAGTTCCATTTGCTGAGCATCTACTTTGTGTATTCATTTCTTACAGGATACGTGGAATTGGAAAAAAATGGGACTGACCAGCATCTGCAGCTTTAAATCACAGTATGAAGCAGTTGTGTGACCTCCAGCTACTCACTAGAGATGATGCACTGGGTGTCATTTTCATGATTCATAAGGAAGGAGTGACAAGACCTTTAGTGTTCATTGAGTGATGTGTCTTGTTTGTGATGCCAACTATTAAATGGGTAGCCAAGAGCATACCAGTCTTCACCTTTCGGCTTAGTCATGTGGTAGCTACAGTCTGGACATCTTGCTTTTTTGCTACTTCAGCAAAATGGTGACCATGCAGTGCTTGTCATGAAGCTGCCTTTGGAGCAAATTAGTTAATATTTATAAAACAAATATGAGACAGTTGATCAATGCTACTGATTAGCACCTGCTAACATATTTATTTGTAGAGCTAGGGGGTTGAGCTTTGTACCACCCTAATTATTTTATTTAAATATTTTTAAGCTTAAGCCAATTGTCATGCAAAATATATTAAAATAAACAAGTTGCAATAGCAAAGGGTTACCAGTTTTCAGATTGGCTAATTTTTTAACCATTTACTGTTGTCAAGGATCCTATGAAACACATAGAAGCACAATGGCCTACACTTTCTGAAAACTGAATTAATAATATTCTTAAATCTTTTGAATTAATCATGCCTTTCACTTCATTTCTTTCTCTTACAACCATAAATCTTCTTGGACTATGATGTACACAGCAAACAATAGGTTATGAATGTATGTAGTATTACTTATAGCAGCCAGTAACTAGAAATAATCTAAATAACATGAGATAAGAATAAGATATGGCTTAATTCAATTAATACGATTATCTACAGTTGCAATCATTTGCCAATAAATGACATAACTTCATTCTTTTTTAAGCCTGAAAAATTCCCTGGTGTATATAAATCACATTTTTCTCATCTGTTTTTCAGTTGACCTGTTATTTTGGTTAGTTCTATAATTTAGCTTTTGTGAATAGCACTGCAAAAAAAAAATTACCTACAATTCTCTCTGTTATACTTTGGCTCCAGCTTCAGCTTAATACTCAAAAGTGACATAACTTCATCATATAGAAAATATAGTTTTAGTTTTTTTTTAAGAAACCTCCATACTGATTTCCATAGCAATATTGTGTGCTTACTGTCATTTGTGATTCCAATATGCTATATAGATACATAAAACCTATATGTACACATGACATGAAAGTTGAAGCAATGGGGCTGAAGTGATGTCTCAGCAGTTAAGAGCACTGGATGCTCTTCTTAAAAAATAGGTTTGATTCTCAGCACCCACATGACAGCTCATGGCTGTTTGAAACTCCAGTTTTAATGTGATTGGATCCCATCTTTTGGCCTTTTAAGTGTATGCATAAGGTACACTTCTATGCAGGCAAAGCATCCATAAACAAATGTATAAATAAATATTTTTAAAAGAACAAAAATGAAAGTGAAATTGCCTAGGAAAACAAGGCAGGCTAACAGGAAGGAGAGTGATGCTAGAAAGAGAAAGGAAGTAGAAAGTGTGGAAAATGGCAACCCCACAGGAAGACCAACAGTGTCAACTCACCTGGATCCCTGGGAACTCCCAAAGACTGAGCCACCAACAAAAGTGACTACAGGGCTGCTCTGAGGCTCTCCCATTGGAGCCTTGTTGGGCCCCAATGGGAGAGAAAGCACCTAATCCTGTAGAGACTTAATGTCCTGGGATGGGGGATGGACACCCAGGGGGTCACCCTCTCAGAGGTGAAGGAGAAGGGAGATGGGGAGAAAAAATCTGCAAGGGGGGATCATCAGGGAGGCAGCATCTGGATGTAAATAAATAAAACAATTGATTAATAAAAAGTAATTGAAACATAATGGCAAAATCGAAATGAAAATAAAAATAGAAAATGTGCTATCTTGATAAAAAAAAAATGTTCTTAAGCAACCCAGTAACGTATGCAGTGAAAATGAACTATAGAGCAAAGCAATTAGAACATTTAGAAACAAAAAAAACCCTATATTTACTTATGATTTTTCCCACCAAAAATAACACATTTTCAATAATTACTGACATTGGCAACAAGTATTTTCAATGAAGAATATTAAGTAAAATCATTAGAAAACCATAAATGAGATATTCCTTAACAGTGTTAGTTCCCTGGGTGCTTTGATAAAATACTTGAAACTTGGCAGCTTGAACAGCACACACTAGTTATCTCCCTGGCTTTGTGGGTGAGGAATCAGGCTCAGCTTAGTTCTGTGTTCTGTTCAAGCTCTCACAGAGGAAGATCAAAGCATCACTAAAGCTGAGTCTCTTCTGGAGGCTTAGCCAGAAAAGGATTTCCCTTCAACTTCACCCACATGGACACTGGCAGCATTCAGTTCCTCAAAAGGTTGTATGACTTAGAGCTATACTTTCTTGCTGTTGACAAGAGTCAACATCACTTCTTTGCCATGAGGACTCTCTGCTTTTCTATCAAAACATGAGATTCGGCTACCAAGACAAAATTGACAATGTTTTGTGACCTAGTCACCAGAGTGGCAGCCTCTCAAAGTTGCTATCCTGTGTTGGGTGCAAGCAAGTTATTCATAGCGAGGTGGAAATATATATATATATATAAATATATATATATATATATATATATATATATATATATATATATTGTCCAGAAGTTAATGATCATAGGGGCTATATTAGAAACTGCCTACCATGCATTTAAAAGTCTGTATAATATATAAAAACGATGGGGGTAATTATAACAAGGATATATGCCCAAATATTCTGAATACTTGTTTCTAAAATGAAGAATTATGAGTAATATCAATGTTTGTCTACATGTGCCTAATTTTAATGAGAGGGTTTTTTTTGTTGTTTACAGCCACTATGTATTACTTGTATGGTTAGAAAAAGCATTCATTTTATCTTGTAGTAATAAACACTTGGTAAATTTAATTATAATTTTTGTACAGAAGTGATACAGTTGTGATGTTCTCAATATTCCTTTTCTGTGAAAAGGCCTGGTTTGACTAAAATACCTAAATCCAATACTTTCAAACATCTGTAAACTAAAATGGTACTTAGGCCATGATTAACCCAGCTTGATTCTTACCTCTTCCTACTTCATCAGATTACAAACTCAGGAAATTCACTTTCAAATGACTAGCCTAGGGGCTGTCCAGATCACTCAATGGGTCAAAGCAAGCCTGCTGACCTGAGCTGATTCCTGAAACTCACACAGTGGAAGGAGGTGACAGAATCAAGCAGGTTTACCTCTGACCTCCACATATGATCCATGACACATGCATGTATGTGCACAGTTACATACACAAGTAAATACATACACCCATACATACATACATACATACATACATACATACATACATACATAAGTAAAAAAAAAATACCAGCTTTCAGCACCAGTTGGAACTCATATAGTCACAATCACAAAGAGAAAGATTGCTATGAACCACTTGGCAACAATCTATATTCTCTGTTCACTTTGGCCATTGCAATGTCCTCAGAGCATTAAAAAGACAGAAGTCTAAGACAGATTCCCTGTGACTAAGACAGTTTACATTTCTTATTGGTAAGAGGGTGTAAATACACCTCAAATATCATCACTCAAATACTTCTTAAGGTATAAAGCACAGTTTAATATATTTGTACCACTGATGCCTTAACAATTCAGGTATAAGACAGCTAGGTAGCCCAGACATCCTTCTTCAAAGAGACATGATTTTTTTTCAATATAGGTAAACACTCCACAACTATATGTGGCAGAAAAAAGAACAAGACATCTCAGGTGGAGTTGTAGAGGGAGAATCCACACTATGACCGTTATTCTGTTAGAATTATTAACAGTACCCCTTTTCACTTTCCAAAGTCTTGCAATTTTGATGATAATTTATAGGAACACCTTAAGTAGTTGGCATTCATGTTCACTCAGTGGAAGCAGGCTGCTCAGTAAGTAATAACTCCTGTCAGCATAAGCAAAAATCATTTGTTCATTCTGAATGTCTGTTCACTTATTTAATGTGATTCTAACTTGGAATGGTAAAGTGTTAACATGTCTTGGGTAGTATAGAAGAAAGCCAGTGATACAATTTGGAATGCTTGAGCTGTGTTTAAAAGCATATTTTGTGTGTGGGTGGGGGTGTGTATGTGGTATGTTCATGAAAGCATGTGAATTGTAAGTATGGGTGCAAATGGTCAAAGTGCAGTTGTTCACGTGCATTCAGGAAATCAAATTCAGGTTGTCAGGCTTGTGTAATAATTGTTTTTAACTCTCTGAACCCTTTGGTCTGCCCATCTTTTTCTGTTATACAGCTATCTGGACACTAGAGCTGGTATCAGAAAGAATGTTACAAAGCCCATAGTAACAGGTATCTTTAGATCCTCTCGACTGAATGAAGGGCCCCCAATGACTTATGAAAGGAGACTGTGTAACTTTTCTAGAATTCTCCAGAATAGAGATGGAAATGCGACATCTTCTGCAAATTTCTCCTAAAAAAACAAAGCTCAGGACTCAGAAAATGAACTGACTTGCTTGTCAGAAGTCAACCGGAGTTCTGGCAAAAGCTGCCATCTCTACGGTCATCAGGTCAGACTTCAGTTGGGCATGTTCACTTCTCAGTACAGTCTGAAACTGGGACTATGAAATCATATAAAATGGCTGGCACTAGATGAAAGCCATAATCTTTTAAAACTCTTGCCATGACAAGAAAAGCACAACTTGTCAAAGGGAATTTTCTGGGAACCACAAAATATGAAAACCAAATTTTGGTCAGGCCAAATTTAACAACTTCAGGTGACCAAACATGTTGTAGTAAGTCCTGAGCCATGGTTCTCTGGAGGCTTGATGCCCCAGAGAAGGGGGGTAAGGAGGGAGTGGGTAGGTAGGTGGGGGAGCACCCTCTTAGAGGAGGAGGGGAAAGAGGGTTCATGGAGGAGAGACTGACAAGGAAGGGGGACAACATTTGAAATGTAAATAAAATGATTAATAAATAAACACATGGTCAAGTTAATGTTGAGGTCAATTCTATTAAAATCTGGCAACAGGAAACTCATCTATCCCACAAAGAAGCACTTCCCATTCCCAAGGCTGTGCTGGCATCATATCAACTGACTGTAACCATTCCCCAACTTCCATAAAACTCTGTCTTATCAACAGGGTATGGTGATGTATGCTGGCAATTCCTACTCCCTGGAGGTAGAGGCAGAGGATCAGAAGTTCAAGGTCATCCTCTAGATACAAATCTAGGTCTAGGCCACTCTGAGCTACATTAGACAATGGCTCCAAAACAGTGTTCTCTTTTAAAATTTGCGTTACTTTGTCTCTATGTGGATTGTCCCTCTGACAACAAACGAAAGCAAAAACTCTCAGCCTAATTATTGGCCCTCCCATTCTATCCTATCATACTACTAAAAAAACAAAGATAAGACCAGCTATAAACAGTAGAGTTTGAACACAAATGTGTTTCAGTGAAAAGCTCAAGGAGTCTCTTCAGTGGGTAAAAGTTTTACATCTCAATTTCTTTCCAACACTAATTTTTTCAGTAATTGGTTTTTTTCTTTCCTCTGAAGAGTCAGCAGTAATAAATGCAAATTTTGATAATGTTCTGTTGACATTTTAGAAATCTTTTTGTTAAATTACCAGTGATTAGGTGGCTTAAATTAAAATAATTCCCGTGGGATTCTCTGAAATTAGTTTCTAAGTGTTTCAGTAGGTGTTCAGGTAATAAAACTAATGGCAGGCTTCTTCTTGCAGAGAAAGAAAACTGTTCTTTGGAGGGAAAGATATGTTTGGGCTGTTTTCTTTTCAAAACAACATGCCCAGAGCCAAAATAATGATACATTTTCCAAGGAATCTATTCTTATAATAAGTCCATTAGGAATCAAAGCAGAGGCTTAGGCAGCTAGAAGTGTTAATCATCTCTGCAGCATGTGGTGGTGGGAGACAATTTGATAGCACAATGCAAACAAGTACCATAAGAGGAAACAAACGTGGGAAAAGAGCTTTGTTCTTAGGAGTTTGGTATCTAGGGAGACACACACTTCACTGTAAAATAAAATCTGATAATTGTTTACATTTGCACTCAGAGAAATGGAAAATTCAAGAAAAATCAAGGAGCCAGGCATAGCAGTGCATGTCTGTAATCCCAGCACTTGAGGGGGAGACATGAGGATCAGGAGTTCAAGCGTAGCTCCAGCTACACAGTGATTTCAAGAATGAGATAGAGAAGATTCTGCCTCAATGAATTAAAACAAAAAGAAGTGAAGAAACCCATACCTGGTACCATTATTCACCCAAGAGCGTATGGCTACACAGGTCATAATCTATGATTCTGCCATTGCTAAATGGGCATAGTTTGAAATACAATATATAATTACAGTCATTTATTACGTGATGCCAGTCCAGATGCATTGGTTGGTTAAAGCAAATGGAATTATTTTAAAAAGAACAAGTAAAGATAATGTTGATAAAAGCAGAGTCAATGCAGATTTGGTCCCAGAGCTCAATCTGAATGACCTACATCTTTGAAAGTTGCCAGCATGTTGGCACACATTAAAAACCAGAGAAGTCTACTGACGGCTGAGAGACAGAGGATTAGTCTTCCCTAGGAATGAGCTCCCTAATTGGTTACCTAATACCAAGTGCTCACCCTTAGATGATGTACATACAAACAAGAGTAAATGGACTCAGGAGGTTGTATTGTGTGTGTGTGTGTGTGTGTGTGTGTGTGTGTGTGTGTGTGTGTGAAATCAAAGAAAAAGAGGACATATATTTGAGAGGGCTTCAGGGCGTGCAAGGGGTCGAAGGAAAAGGACAAGAGAGGGGTTGAAAGGAGAAAGGAAAAAGAGGGAGATTATATAATTATATTTTAATTAAAAATTTTAAAACATAATTTAAGAAACAGAGCCTAAACTAAACTTAGGCATTAGGATGAGTTGTCTACATGATACACAACTAATTTGGCTGAATGCTTTACAAGTGGGAGCTATTGTTGTCTATAATTCATTCTATGCCCTTCTTAAACATTTCTGTTAAGGGGCTGGCCGTATACCTTAACTGCTAGAGTACTTGCATAACACACGAAGAGCCCTGGGCTCCACCCCCAGAACTATATAAACTGGTCATGTGGCACACTGCTATAATCCGAATATTCCAGAAGTGGAGGCAGGAGAGTCAAAAAGCCCAAATCATCCTTAGGTACATAGATAGCCATGACTGCAACCATCCTGGGAAGCATGAGGTCCTACCTCACGTTTTGTAAAGGCTCCATTTGCTTTCAGTTCTAACAGTAGTTCATCCTGGTATTTGTCCTGAGAAAAAGGAGTTCACATGAGAAAACAGCTAAATTAGAACTTGGTAGATTCAAGCTTTACTCTCCAACCTAAAACAAGAAAACACTCATTTCTAGCAGATAAAAAGGAACCACATAAAGCTCAAGACTATGTACTAGTTTAAAATGTCCAGATTAGGACAATTAAAGGTTTATTAACTATTGAGAAAGGGCAGTCCAAGTTGTATCTTAGAAGTGAGTAAGAGCCAGTGGATGAAATAAATGTTAGGCTGCAGAGGATGCCACACTTGTAAATAGGAAAGTTGATGATTTAGCTAATCAGAAAATTAGAGGTTTCAGGAAGCATGAATTGAGTCACATCTGAAGGGATGTGTGGCAGCCAAAAGTATTTAAAAAAAAAAAAAAAAAGGAAACCCGGAGTCTAAGGAATATGAATGGCTAAGAGAAAAAGACACCATCCTAAAGGAGCAGGCAGGAGCAGGAACCTAACTCTGACACAAACACAGGACATTTGGGACAGATTATGAAAGAGCTTTAAAAACTTGGGTTAAATGCTCCTTTAAGATGAAACAATGGTACTATGACTTCCTAATAGATTTCATGGTGTGTGTGTGTGTGTGTGTGTGTGTGTAAGAGATAAGTACTAGAGAGCCAAACATGGGGTCACATTACAGCTTTAATCCTGGCCCTTGGGAAGGAGAGGCAGGTAGATCTCTGGGAGTTCAAGGTCAGCCTAGTGGATGAAGTAAGTTTCAGGCCAGCAAGAGCTAACTATTGCGCCTCTGTCTCAAGAACAAAGAGAGGGAGATACAGATTGATTTAGAGAAGTCATTATACCAACCTCATTTTAAATTCCCATCAACTCCTAACCTCCCCACCCCTGGTCATGTTGAACTTTAAAAAACAAAACAACAATTAACATTTGAAAGCCTCCTTTTAAGTTTAAGCCAATTTTTATTAAAATTATAAGTAATTCTTAGTAAGCAAGCAGGTCATTTTGCAGCTGTGATTTCTTGCCAGAAATAGTACGTGTTGGGCTGACTGCTGGCACCGATAAAGGAAAGAGTCTGCTCTCTACTATGCTTCAGTGTGTTTACTCACAGTCACATCTGCTTCAGTTTGGACTCTTGAAATCAAGTACATTGCAATGGGTATATAACAGCAATATCTTTGAGAAGAGGGGGACATGAACATTTTACCATCATCCCTACATTTTCCTCTAGTCAAAGTATCTACTTTTCTCTGCAGAACACGTGATTTTGGCATTTGTGCTATTTTCTAGGCGTGCTCCGCACTTTGCCTCCCCCATGAAAATAACAAATGCCCTAAAAATTCCGGGGGTTTGTTGTTGTTTGTTTGTTTTGTTTTGTCTTTACCTCGAGCTGGAGAAGGAAATTTTCCTGTCCCAGACTGAGGTGCTCGTTACAATTCTAACTTTGGTTTGCTTCTAAGTGTCATGGGCTGTTAAAACATCAAATCCAAATCTGGTGACAAAAGCACTGACCTCAACCTTGAGGGTCTTTCAGCTGAAAATTATGAATTTTGGTGAGAAAGAAAAACTCTCACACAGGCTTTGCTGCTTGATCTGATAACTCAGAAGGCAAACATGCCTTTTTACCGATTGTCTCATTTTCCTTGAAAATGGTCTTTGAGCTGCTTCTGTCTCAAACCCATTGTTCCAGTTTCTTGTCCAAGCTCCCTTTCCCTCTCCCTCTCTCCCTCTTTTTGAGACAAAATTTCTCCATGTAGTCCTGGATGTCTTAGAACTCACTCTTGTAGTCCAGGTTAGCCTTGACCTTACAAAGATCTGCTTGCCTCTGCCTCCCAAGTGCTGGGGTTAAAGATGTGTGCCACTGTCTGGTTTACTTGACTAATCTCAAATATCCAGAAGAGTCTCCATGTCACATACAGATATTCTGTCTACTTTCAACACCAGCTCAGGGCTATCCTCCTATAAGGGAATATATGACCATCAATAACTGTATTAATTCTCCCTGCTCTCATTGTTAACAGAATTATCTTGGTCATCCCCATACAACTTCACCCCAAGTTGAAACTAATATGTTAATGTATAATTTTTATTGTGCAGTGCCTTACTAGAATGGTAAACTGGATGAAGACTTGGGCAGTTGTATATAACAAAGCTGTGAATAGACTCAGGAATATTTAAAAACATTTTAAAAACCTGGCACAGGGTGTGGTATCACAGACCTCTAAGCCCAGCACTCTGGAGGCAGAGGTAAGATGTCTGTGATTTCAAGGCTATCCTGGTTTACATAGGGAATTCTAGGCCAACCAGTGCTCCATGGTGAGACGCTGCCTAAAACAATCTTTTAAAAACCGTACTGGTACGGACCAGTGAGATAGCTCAATGAGGAAAGGTGCTTGCCACTAGGCCTGACAACTTGAGTTCAACCCTCGGAAGTCACATGGTTGAAGGACAGGGGGTTGTCCTCTGACCTACACACAGAAAGAGGGAGGGCAAGATGGAGACAGAAAGCTAGACAGAGGAAGGCAGAGAGAGATGGAGGCTGGGAGGGAGAGGGGGAGGGAGAGAGAGGAGGAAGAGAGAAGGAGAAAGAGAGGGGGTGGTAGTACATGGTAGTATTAATACATGGACTTATAAGTCACTAACTTTCCTGGTTGGTAGTGGGAAAAGCTATAGGGAGAAGACTTCATTTTGGGAGGGTGGTCTTTTAATTACATCATTTACAAAGGGTCACAGCGTAAGCATTACCTTCTGCTTCGGGGGGGAAAACAAGTACCAAATATGTCTCTCAATTAGACTTGTGTTGCATCTTGAGCTGCTGGTGGAAAGAACTTGCTGAGATGATGCATATTACTCAGTCTATTGAATAGAATGAAGTGAAGTCTACTTCCTTTCTCAGAAGATCGGAGAGCTAGCTTGTTGTATAGAATGTAATACTGTATCGTGTTGTGTTTTGTTTTGTTCTGTTTTGGTGACAAGGTCTCAAAACTCTACATAGCCCAGAGTGATGTTGAACTCCTTATCCCCCAGACTCCATCTAGATCTGATTTCTCTAGGATGGAATCCAGAGCGTTATGAATTCTAGGAATAAACCACGTGCCCTGCTAAGAGTCTAAAAAGATTGTTTGAATGAAAAAAAAAATGTCTCCCAATCACATTTATCTTGTCATTCAGCAGAAACAGCAAGTAGCTTGTGACTTGGCATGTCAGTTGTGGTGAATAGCTCAAAGCCTCAACGTTTCAGAAAGAGGAAAACCTTTTCATTACAAACTGCTGAACTGTCATTTTCAGCCTGAAGAAGGTCACACCACATGCAACATCCCAAGCTAACAGATGATAGAATAAATTTGGTCATACAGACACTGAAAAATAAAACTACCAAAAACATGCATTATGTGATCAAATTGGTATGCATAGGCTAAATAATACCGCAATGGCCTTGGTGCACTGAGCAAGACATACACGATGTATGTTTGTATAGATCCAGAATTGGGAGGCTGCAATATTCTCCTTGCCACAAAGCACTTCTGCTGAAACAGCTGAATAGTTTCAGGGGAAGAAAGCATAGAATTTGTTTAAGGCTATCTAAGCGTGCCCAGATTGCTTCTGCTCAGCTAGAGATAGTTATCAATCCTGTCATTCTGAAAACGTGATGTTAATATCTCTTGCTACCTCATCTTTCGACATCATGTGTTCTCTCCTATGGAAACATGGCATCCTAAAAAACAACAAATGACCCAGATTATCTATACTGTTTGCCTGAACAATAACAGTCTATGAATTTCTTTTGACTTATTTTCATGTAATAGATTCATATCATCTTTTCTTTCTTTCTTTTTTCTTTTTTCCTCTTTCTTCCTCTTTCTTTCTCTTCTCTCTCTCCCTCTCTCTCTCTCTCTCTCTCTCTCTCTCTCTCTCTCTCTCTCTCTCTCTCTCTCTCTCTCTCTCTCTCTCTCTTTCTTTTTTAGACAAGGTCTCACTATGTAGCTCTTGTAGCTCTGGCTGTCCTGGAATTCACTATATAAACCGGGCTGCCTCTAACATATAGATAGCTGCCTGCCTCTGCCTCCAAATGTTGCAATTAAAGGCATGCACCACTATGCTTGGCTTTCCATGTCATCTTTTCTAACTCACCTGCATATGAATTCTCATACCAAGTATAAGCCACATACTGTATGTTCGGTATGAATATCAGACATAGCTGCTTTGTCTCTGTGGACATCTTCAAACCAAGCAGCAGAGCTCACACAATTCTAACTAAACGCTGTGTGGGTATTTCAAGTTTGAAGCCATCACTTGAAGGCATCTACAGAGCACCCGTTAGGGAATTCTTCAAGGTGGTATGTATGTATGTATGTATGTATGCCCCATATCCTGTATTTGTAAGATATTTAAGACCAAAAGAAATATTTTCAGCAAAATTAATGATCAGAGTAACCAACGAATCCTAAGCAATAAATGTTTAAGATCTAGCATACTAAGAAAATCTACACCTAGTCATACACAGTATGTAGTTCCCTTTGAACTATACCATCTGCAGTCCAAAATTATTAAATGGACGATTCCAAGGTTAGAGATATGGCTCAGTGGTTAAGAGCACTGGTTGCTCTTCTAAAGAATCTGGGTTCAATAACCAGTACCCACACGACAGCTCATAACCGTCTATAACATCAGTTCCAGGGAATCTGATACCCTCTTCTGGTCTCTAGGAACCACCAGGCATACATGTGGTGCACAAACACACATGCAGACAAGATAATCATGCACAGAAAACATAAATAAATCATTTTTAAATTATGGAAGTAAACATTACATAAATTTTAATTTGTGTTCTGTTCCCAGTGGTACAATGCATTCATGCACTGCTCCACTCCATTCCAACCAGGACATCATTTTCACCATGCATATAGTACCAACTTACTATTCACATAGGAATTCTCATGGTTATAAGACTGACTACTGGTTATCAAAGTAATTGTGTGAAAATAGTTCTTATTTTGCCTAACAATGATATCAATATACAGGACAATGATGCTGGCAGCCCCCATATACCAAATAGAAGCTGTACACTGTTTCCATTGAAAAGGGAATTTTTCGACTTCATATATAAAGGGAAGTTTTTTTTTAACTTAAAGCTATTTACAGATTCAATGCAATCACATTCAAACTCCATCCCAGCTCATTCTTCACAGAAATAGAAAAAAATTCCTAAAATCCATATGGAACTACAAAGGACCCTAGATAGCTAAAAGAATACTGAGCCAAAAGAACAGTGCTGTAGAGATTATCATTCCAGACTTCAGAGCCATTGTACTAAAACGGTATGCTATGGACACGTAAACACACATACAGACCAATGGAACAAAATCAAACACCTAAACATGAGTTAACGTATTTTCAGTCATTTAACTTTTGACAAATAAAAAATTTAAGCTAGAAAAAAAGAAAGCATCTTCAACAAAATGCATGAGAGAGAGAAAGAAAGAAAGAAAGAGAAAGAAGGAAAGAAAGAAAGAAAGAAAGAAAGAAAGAAAGAAAGAAAGGAAGGAGGACATGAATCAATGACATAAAAATAAATCAAAAGAAAGGGTAAGGTAATAGACTGTTATTGTTCATGCAAACAGTGTAGACAATCTGGGTCATTTGTTGTTTCTTAGGATGCCATGTTTCCATAGTATGCCATTATTTCACCTACAGAATAATGAAATTAGACCTATATTCATCTCCTTGCACGAAATTAATCCCAAATCAAAGACCTAAGCATGACAGTTAAAACACTGAAACCACTGGAAGAAAACATAGGTGGTACCCTACATATTATAGGCATAGAAAAGGACATATTGAATAGGACTCCATTTCTCTAAGAATTAAGGCTTATAACTGACAAGTGAAACTTCATAAAACTAAAAAGCTTCCTCACAGCTAAAAAAAAACAATCAACCAGGTGACAAAGTCCACAGAATGGGAGAGAATCTTTACCTGCTCTATTATTTGATAGAAGATTAATATCCAGAATACGTAAAGAACTAAAAAAGAAAAAAAAAAAAACAAACAACAAAACAAAGGGCCCATTTAAAACAAATGAGATGTGGACCTGAACAAAGTGTTCTCAAAATAGCTTTTAAAATGGCTAAGAAATGTCTCAAAAATGTTTACCATTTGTAGTCCTTACAGAAGTGCAAATCAAAAAAAAAAATAAGATTTCATCTTACTTCAGTCAAAATCACAATGATCAACAAAACAACCAAAAACAAATGCTGGAGGGTATGTGGTAACAAGGGAATCCTCATTCATTGTTGGTGGAATTGCAAACTGGTCCAGCCACTGTGGAAATGAATGTGGAGAGTTCTCTAATAGCTAAAAATAAATCTACCATAATACCTATCCATACCACTGGATATAACACTCTACAGATGTTTGCTCAGCCCCATGCATTGCTGCTATAGTCACAATAGCTAGGAAATTGAAACAACCTAAATATCATTCACATGATGAAGGGATAATGAAAATATGGTGCATGTAGACTATGGTAAACTATTCAGCCATAAGCAAAAATGAAATTATCAACAATGGATGGAACTAGAAAACATCATATTGAGGAAAGTAACCCAGACCCAGAAAAACAAACATCACATGTTTTCTCTCATTTGAGAACCCTAGTGACAAATCTTCAGATGTGGGTACAATAACCAGGACTAACTGCAGAAATCAAGAAAGTAAAAAAGAAAACATTGCTGGGTGAATCATAGTACAGATGATTTTATAGTGGAAATGGGAAAATGGAGGTGGGGCTCTTGGGATGGGGAGGAAGATAAAGACAAAAGGAAGACAGAATAGAAAATAACAGTATGTCAGAAAAGTCATTAAGACTCATGCTCTTAAGAATCTACCTGAAACTACCCTATAATATACATAACTCTGTATGTAAATAAATAGAGTTGAAATGAAACTTCTCTATATGAACTGACAATGCTCCCTCCAATAGCCGAAGCCTATCTAACAGAAACTACAAGACCACAGATGAGAAATTCTCTTTTAAGTTGGTGGTCAGGGTTGTTCAAGACACTCCCCCAAACATTACAGGCAATTGGTATTTGCCCTTGTGGCCCCCTTCCACCCAGTGGTGGAAGGTAAGTTTTTATTGGTCCAGACACTGTGCACTTTAGACACAGCCCACAGGCCCCTAAACTGGAACTGATCTGAAAGCCTCCATAAGAACTATCTCTAGGGAGGATTTAGAGAGAACATAATCCCTGACTGCATTCTAAGTTGTCGTCTTCATACCCACAGATAAGTGTAGTCCTCACCCCTTATCAGGGGAACTTGTTTTTGCAACAGAGAGAGACTGTTACAGAAAACTGCATCCAATCAAAATGCAGAGTTGTGCAGTCCAGTCTTAACACATACTTCTCCAATATAACTAGCATTCAGTAGAGGAGACAGAAGGATTATATGAGACAGAAGAATAGGGAGTTTGCTGTCAGACAGTGTCCCTAAGTAATGTATCACTAAGTGACTGCCTAAACATGAGCTGAACAAGGACAATAGCAATGGAATGGGGACGGAGTAGCCCATGAGGCCACAACCTTACACAAAGAACCAGATGCAGCTAAGGCACACTAAAGGTGAGAAAAATAGACGTCCACAGGGAAGAGCATACTAATTGGTTATCTAATAACAAATGGCCAGCCCTGAAATCATACATGCAAGTAACATGTAGACAGAGCAAGTTGTACTTATATATTTGAGAAAAGAAATGTGTGTGTGTGTGTGTTTGATTTTAAGAAAGAGATAACGAATTTAAATTTGAAAGAAAGCAAGGAATAGTACATAGGAGGGTTTAGAGAGAAGATAGGAAAAGGGAAAATTAAGTAATTATATTATCTCAAAAGATAAAATAATTTTTTTCAAAAAATTAAAAAGAATAATACCCAATTTTGATTATTTTGTCAATGCTCAAATTGGCCACGTCACAACCTCATAATTAGCAAAACAGCAACTTGGCATGCAAGTGCCCATTTGAATTAACTAACAATGTTTTCTTATGCCAGTGTCCTCAAGTATGTCACAATTTTCATTTTAACCCTAAATCGGATTAGTCATTTTCCATATTTTTTATTCTCTATTTTATCTCAATGTTAAGATATGTCTATGCAGTCAAACCTAAATGAAAATGGGGTATGATATGCTGAGTTATAAAATCATTACAGGCACCCTCTTGATTATAGTATTTTACAAAAAAAAATGTGTTCATTCCATAAGAATATTATGGAGAGGTGGATGGAGATAGAGCTCAGAGGTTAAGAGCACATACATAAAATAAATAAATAAATCTTTAAAAAATATTGTGTGCTAAATCCTTTCATGTTATATACACACAAAAAGTTATGCCAAATTTTTTAAAAAGCAGATACAGAAAGTCACATGTTATATGATTCCATTTGTATGAGATGTAGGCATGTATAAACCATTAATGCAAACTAGGTATGTGGTTGAGTGTTTTGCTTATTTGCTTCATTTTTTTTCATTTGTTTGGTTTTCATTAGTTTGTTTTTAAGTGATAAAAATATGGGGCCAGCAAAATGGCCGCATTGGTAAAGGTACTTAACATTGACTTGACTACCTGATTTCAGTTCCTCATAAACCCATGTGGTAAAATGGAAGAAATGACTCCTGCAAATTGTACTCTAATCTCCACATGCATATTGTTGCATGTTGCATTGTGAGCATGCTCTCTCTCTCTCTCTCTCTCTCACACACACACACACACACAAATACATAAATAAAATCATTTTAAAATCTAAAATGTACCGAGTGAATTGTAAACTACATAGCATGTGAATTAAAACTTGACATCAAGTCTGACCGCCTGATTTCAGTTCCCTCAAAACCCACATGGTATAAGGGAAGTGCTGACTGTTGCAAATTATGTTAACAGGTGCAAATATGTGGTAAAAAGTTATAGACTCCATCCTCAAATAGTAAATTTTACAATTTATAGCCCCAAAGTCCAGACAAGTAAACCTCCTAATGTATTAGAATGTGCAATTCTTGCTATTTGGGAAGAAATGTCAATATATTTCATACACATGAAAATAGTCAATGTCTTTTCTAAGCATGTAACATACTTTATTAACTTTTTGCAACCATTGATTAATTTACATAACTAGTACCTGTTTATTGTGAAAGAAGTAAAAGAATAAAAATACAAAAAAAAAGAGTTGAATTTAACCTAAAGATACCATAATTTAATGAATGAATATAATTCTTTCTGTATGTCCTTTGATACACATGCACTTCAAACCTTCAAGTCACTTACACATGAAAAAATTGGCTTATGGAATTTGGTCCCTAGCAATGTGATGGAAACCTCTATTAGTAAGTAAAATTTATTGCTGATTCTCTTTGAATTTGGATTAGCCTCATGACATCAGAGATAGTTGTGCATATCCCAGACAGTGCCTAAAAAGGCGTAGAACATATTGTTTCCCTGTTTCAATCTTCCATCCAACATTAGAAGAAGCCTGAACTTACTTGTTGAAGAATTAAGGGCTACATGAAACCAAGATGCCAGGTGAGAATATGTGCACCACGAACAAGCATAGAAAAGGATAGACATTCTGCAGACACCAACTGAAGTACTCCTCCAACCTACAGATCTGTCTATCTAAATAGAAGCTGCATGAAGTCAAGCATTATGGTTATTTATGACAGCTTTATCAAGGTCAAAGGTACCTGATGCAGTATATACTTTGATGTTGTTGTCTAGGTTCCTAGAAATTGGCTCCAACTAACAAAAACAAAGAGGTAAGACAATATTGAGCGAAGCTCAAAACCCAGCTTCCCAGAAGCACATCATGCCTATGAGCAGGCCATTAAGAACTTGGTCTTCCTCCAGCTTCAATTTGTTTTCAGAGCTTGGAACATAACTGCCAAAATCAAAGGCGATCTCTGAGAAGTGCAAGGAAGAAGTCTGACAATAGTGACAAGGACCAGGCGAGATGTGAAGTCAAGAAGACCCATTGAGAAACGGTGGGCAGGATGGAGAGGAGAAGCCTGACTGACAGCCAAGACAACAGGGAGTTCACAACAGGAAATCAAACGATGAGATTTGTGCTTTGGGAAGAGGAAGCATGGATGACAACAAAGCATCAGCCAGGAAACTATTTAGGAATCCCAGGCTGAGAGTTGAAGGTAAGTGCAGGGGACTAGTGAGCAAAGGCTGAATAAGAACCTATCATTGAAAGGAGACTCACCATTAGGAGGACCAATTGAGGAGCAATTCTCAAATATCTTTTTAGAGTTCTGAGTCTGTGAAAATGATGATCACAGAAAAGTTTATTCAATGATTTAGTTTCCCATTATTGGAAGATTCACTGGACTTTTTTAACAGTTAGTTTGAAGCAATGGTGCAATCTGTAAATATTCTGTAGACACATATATAGATGGGATGCAACTGGGATGGGACATAACAACTTGTAACTCTCAAGGACAGAACTGATAGTTGAAGAAAAGTAAAACATGATATAAAGATAGAAGCCAGATGAACAAAATTGTTGAGAAAATCCATTTGTTCCATTTAACTAAAAGTATTTTGACAAACATGAGTATCTGATCCAATCCACAAATTCCTGCTCTGAAAGTACATTATAAACATCTGTTTTAGTATCACTCCATCCTAAAAGGGACCTTATGTTATATGTATTTTCTACAAGGTATTTAGTTCAAGAACATTATACAAAATAATGACATCAACTTTGACCGACCAAGAGAAATATTTAAGTTAAAATTGAGCTTATCGGTAGCAGCACCAGTATAGTCTTGGAATACAACAGAAGCCAGACCCATTTTTTCCTTCTGTTTGCAAAGCACATCCTAAACTCCATAGTTTGTTCAGTAGAGATACTAACAAAACTGCTGATAATGCTAGCCAGTGGTATTCCCCCCAAGTGATACTTATTATGAAACAATCCTAGCAAATGAAAGAAAGCAGCCCACACTGCTAATATTTTGGTAGAATTATGTGTTTATTATAGCACTGTTAACAAGAAAGAAAAAAGCATCCAACGAACACAGAGGAATGCTGCTGATGTAAATGAATATTTATTCAACATTCAGTTCTTTCTTCTTTCCAATAGGGAAATGACAAAAAGTATTTTGATCTTAGAATTTTACCAGCTTAATAAACTAACACATGGAGCATCCTAAGACATGTTGTTGGGAGCTAAGGGTAACAAGGAAGGACAAAGTGATGGATTAAAAAGAAAAAAAAATGATTCTTTTCATTGAGACAGGGAGAAGGGCATGTAAATCCAGATTGCAAAACAAAACAAACAAAAAAAGAATATTGTCAAATAGTTACTGAAGTCATCTGGTCACAAGTTGCATAGCTATAAACTGTTTTTGTTCCTTTAGCTACACTTCTATGCCTTCGATATAACACCATCCCAACAGGCATGTGGCCATGCTACCTGGCATACAGGGCAAGATGATGACTCTCATTGCACTAAAAACATCACCATTAACAGAGGCTTCCATTTGCACTAAACTCAATAAACAGTGACACTGGCATTCAAATTCTGTCTTTGTGTATGCTTCCCATCATCCTATTCTAATCATGGAACAGAAAATCAGAAAAACAAAAACAAAACCAGAATGGGGGGGACATTCTTCCAAACAACCAACCAAATGCTTTTCAAAGATGTAAAAATCATAAAAGACAAAGAAGCCATGTGAATTAGATGCAAGTTGGGATCCAGGATCAGAAAAGAAACAATAATGGAGATATCAGAAAAGAAACAATAATGGGATGACTGGCAAAATCCAAGTAAATTCTGCATTTGAATAACATATCACACACACACACACACACACACACACACACACACACA
Organism: Arvicanthis niloticus; assembly: GCF_011762505.2. Taxonomy (NCBI): domain Eukaryota; kingdom Metazoa; phylum Chordata; class Mammalia; order Rodentia; family Muridae; genus Arvicanthis; species Arvicanthis niloticus. The sequence continues at coordinate 20,394,180 of NC_047679.1, forward strand.
CACACACGGGGCGGGGGGCATTTAAAATATGGCCAGGGCAACCTCAGAAACTTAGGAACCTCAGTTTCTAGGTAGGAATGTATCATGATGATGTAACATCTGGGGATGTGAAGTAAAGAATACAAAAGAATCCTCTGTGCTTGTTTTGCTGGTCTTTCATTCACTGAAAATTATTTCAGAATTACGAGCTTAAAGGATGTTAAGATTTTGATGGTTGCTTGGGTAGCACATTACCTTATACAAACCAATTCCAAAATGTATGGTTCAACCTTCCAATTGTGCCAGACAACGTGTCCTGATAACTGATGCTTACATGCCTTTGCTCATTCTGCTCCTCTACATCTCCCTTGTTTACCAGATACACATATTCATCGTTTTAATACTGTCCACAATTTCTCCTTGCTTCCCAAAGCAAAATTCCCTGTACCCAATTATTAGATTCCCTTCTGCAAATCCTGTTTTAGATAAGGTCCTGAAGACAGTCTGTGTAGAGTGGTGATTCCAAGCAAGAGGTCTAAAACAAGGCTATCATGGTTGACATCTCAGACTTAACTCTTATCAGCTGTGTAATTTTGAGCAAATTGTTTAAATCTCCAATTACCCTTCTTTAGAAAATAGAACTAATGAGAACTTAAGATACTATTATGAAAACTAAACAAATTCTTGCAAATAAAGTAATTCTCAAAAGGCCTTGTCTCCTGTAAGTGGTCAATAATTATTAGTTATCAGTATGGTAGTCAGATGTCATTAGACTGAAGATGGCAGAACCGAACACCATGTATAATTACTTTTCTGGACAAAAATTCCCAGATCTGAATTCAAATCTTAGCTTTTCCATCTCCTGATGTTGGCTCATTTGGATATTCATGGAGATTTAATGATGCCTAGCCTTTTAAAAACATATAGTAGGGTAACTGGTGCAAGGCAAGCAGTCAATGAGATTAGTCATTATCATGACTACTTGGCAAATCTCAGAGTTGGCACTTGTATGTTGAATTCTTCAATGAGAATGAGTGAATGAATTAATCAGTCAGAATGATGGGCTATCATTACCAATTAATGATAGTACAAACATGATTTATTCTTTTGTCACCCCTGCCCTGTAGCTTTAGCATGCCAATTTGAAGGAAACATGACTATTTTTGTTGTTTTGTTTGGTTCATCTCCTGCCTTCTGGAAGAATCTTTCCGGAAGAGATAAAAAAGTTCTAAAGATAAACAGATTTGCACAATGACACTTTTATGGTAAATGAGCTCTGGTAATGTCAACTGAAGAATATGCTTAAATTCTCAAAAAAAAATCACTAAAAGCTCTCTTTCAATGAGCAACTGCTCAAGGGGGGGGGCAGTTATAGTCTTTTTGTTTTTAAAGATCCATTTTATTTTTATTTATGTATGTGTGAAAATCTCTCTCTCTCTGAGTGTGTTTGTGTGTGTGTGTGTGTGTGTGCACTCACACACATGTGTGTATGCTTGCACATGTGTATAGATGCATTTGGAAGCCAGAAGAGAACAACAGATCACATATACCTGGAACTCTGGTGCTGGGAAATGAAATTGGGTCCTCTGACAGAACAGCCCCAAGATGCGGTCTTAATTACTTCTTTGTTCTAATTCTATAACTAAAGAATGTCTTATTTTTTGATTTATTCACAGACACATACATCTCAAAAAAATCAGATAGCATTCATTTTAATACAACTAGAAGTGCAGTACCCAAGCTTTAAATTTTAAATATAGAGGAAAAACTGCACTGCATTGTAGTTCCTCAACTACTCGATCTTTTCCAACAATTTACAAAACCAAAATTGTATCTTGCAGCAGTTATTTACATTTACCATAGCACTGTGGCTTTTTCACCCCAGAAATATGATAAAATCTACTTGCATCTTCCTACAAAAACAATTCAGAATAAATTATATTAAGTACTTAAAACAGACACTTCTGCACAACTTCTCATACTTCATGCTTTCCAACTATACTATCCAACTGATTTAACGACTGTCTATAAAGTCAGTGCTGTTATATCCCCCTTGCACAGTTAATAGGTTGAGGGTATTGAAACTTAGAATTCATACATAGTGATACTAGAATTTGATTGCAAGCTAGACATCTCTAAGGGCTCTAGTTATTTTGTCTATTTGATATGCTTTTGGTTAGTGAGCATTTTGAGTAACTACTTTTAAATGCTATTTGGGAACCTATGCTAATGTATTTTGGGGGGCTTCTATAACTGTGCAGGCCAGCTTTGCACAAGCTCAGGTAAATCTTGTGTTGCTGGTGATCCATCTGTAATGCATGTTCTGTCATTTGTCCCAAAGTGCAGGCTAGTCAATTTCAACCCACAGCAGGTAGAAATCACTACAGATAGATAGTCTCCATAATCACATCCTTTAGCTTCCAGCAGATAACAAGAAAATTATTTCTCATTTCCCCTAACAAAAGGTAGAAAATCTATTTCTCTTGCCTTTGAGTTGCCTAATCCTGTCACTCTCTTCGACCAAATATCAGGGATTAGTCATACTGTAAGAAAACCCAAGGCATATGGAGAAATTTTCAGATACCAGACAGTAAACCAAGCCACAGTGAACTTTCCATGCCTCTCAGATCCAAGCAGTGAGTAGGCAAGTGGATGAGCCCAACTCACACTACTGAAAACAGAACTCCTCAGCTAAGCCAGAATTTAATTCCTGACACACAAACATCCACACCATTCAGGAATTGGTTGATTTGTAATGCAAATAGTCTATGGCGTTAGTTCTCAAGCTTCCTAATGCTGTAACCCTTCCACATAGCTCCTTATATTGTGGTGAGTCCCAACTATAAAATTGTTTTCATTGCTACTGCATAAGTCTAATTTTGCTACTGTTATGTATCATAATGTAAATATCTGATAGTCAGGATGTCTGATATATGACCCCTGTGAAAGGTTCATTTAATCCTTTCAAGGGGTCAGGACCCACAGGTTGAGAACTGCTGGTCTATGGAAATAGCTAACTGAAACACAGGTGGATCATCCTGAGAGGCAGTCTACACTTCCCAGTGGTTCTGGTGGAACTTTAGCCATCCCCTCAGCTACACCTGGTGTGACATAGCTTCATGATGACATTTCCTTCCTTTCTGTTTCAGTCTGTCTTCTTCCTTCCTGCTTCCTTATGTCACCTTCCAACTCCACTGCATAGTCCCCACATCCTGTCTTTGAGGAAATTCAAACAAATACACAGAACTTTGGCTTCTTCTATATTTTTGCACATTTTTTGAAAAACGTCTAACTTCATAGAATAGGTTACCCCAATTCCTTTCAATATAACCAGACTTTCATTTTTATTTCTAAACCACAATGTTACTGTGAAGGTTAAAATTTTGCCTATATTAAAGAAAAACATAGTTTTTAAAAGTTGCACATGTATCTAGTAGTGGCAAAATGACACTGCTAATTGTCATAATAGTAACAAAACAGCAAATTCTGCACAGAATCTCTTTGAGTACAGTGAAAATATTAAACTTTTGTGCAGTAAAAATATCTCATGGACACATTCAACTAATAACTGAAAGGGATCTTTGTATATTATGTTAATTTTCATTTTAACTATCCATCTTTCTTGTTCAATTTGTATAAATTCACTTTATAAAATGGTTTTAATTCAGTCAGTGAACATTCAGATGAGCTATAATCTACCATATCTTTATATATCTTAGGAAGCTAATGAGGAGAATGAGATACATAGCAGAATCTTAAATATTTTTCTATAAAAAGGACACTTTTACAGGAGAAAAAAAACTAAAACCAGCGTGACTCATTAACTCCCCTGAATTCAGTTGCCACCAGAGAGAACCAAATTCACATTCGTATTTAAAAGAAAAACAAACTATTCTGCCTTTTTAAAACTCATAACTCTGAATGAGCTATTTCAACTTAGAAAATTCTGATCATGAACCTAAATACTTGATCATTTATCTAACACTTTTCACCATATGAGAGAATGTAATATAGGTCTAGGGATGTACCTCAGTTGGTAGAATGCTCGACTAGCATTTCTGAAGCTCTAGGTTCCATTCCCAGCTCTGCACAGGCTAGGTATAGTATCTCATGCCTGTAATCTCAGGACTAGAGAAGTAGACACAAGAGAATCAGAAATTTAAGGGTAGATGTTCAAGGTCATCCTTGGCAATGTAGCAAGTTCCAGGACAGCCTAGGATATGAGATGCTATACATAGAGAATGGAAGGAATAATTTTAACTATAAGTTAAAAGGTTAGGGCTGGGATACACAGACTTCGTTGCAAATAATATATCAATAAGCCAACCAAAGCACAAGTACTGCAGCAGAATAGTAAATATATTTGCTAAGTGCAAGCCTCAGAACTTCTAGAACCAATGTTGACCTTCAAGTCTGAGAACCATCTCTCTGCCACCTTTTGTGTCTATTCTTTCAGTATTTGATATCAAGCACATTCTGACCACCCAGTTTATTGAGCGAGTATATTCGTGTTAAAACCAGACTCTGCCCACCTCTTTATAGGTTTGCTAAGACCAAGGGCAGTGTTCTCATAGACTGTGAGTGCCGCATTTTTTATTGAGCTTCTATTCAAATAATAGTCGGACTCACGGTGTTGACTCCAAGAACTTCAAGATACTCAGTTTTGATCTTGCATTTCTATAAATACTTTGCAAAATGTCTTTGGGTCAATATCTTTCAGTTTCAAGTTGTCTTCAAGTCTACTTTTAATAAATTCACGAATGGGAACCACAACAAAGCCTTTGTATTGGTGCTCACCAATCTGTACTTTCTAATAAGAATACTAGATTAGTGGTTAGTTATATAACAGGAGAGATAGAATTGGTTTGTAGCACGATGAAAGTCACAGGAACACTGTGGTAGTAGCTTTACAGAGAAACAACCCCCATAGGCTTTAGGCCTCTGAAAACTTGGTCCTCCACGGGATGATGCTGTTTGGGGAGATTATGGCAAAATGCAGCCTGGCTGGAGGAAGTACTTTTTGGAAGCAGGGTTTGAGAGCTTAAAGCCTTACCCCCACTTCCCTTTCATTCCCTCTGGTTTGTTTATGGATGAAGATGTGATCAATTCTGCCCTGCCTACCTGCTCTCATGCCTCCTGCCATGATTAACTTTTATCCTTCTGGAATTGCAAGCCCACGTAAACTCTTCCTTCCTTCTAGAAATTACTTTTGGTCAGGGTGTTCTATCATAGCCACAGACAAATAACTAATATAAATGTCCTCTTAACACAATACCAGGAAATGGATCTGTGTGCATTATCATCTAAGATGCCAGGACAAATAAAAAGCTCTTCATCTTGGCTGTAGATTAGGAGGCATAAAGTTAAAGTGCCATAGACAAAATTTAAGTATCACATACATATCTGGACAGGATAGAAGACCTTTACAGAGTTTCCCCTCAAGTACAGAATACTAAACTCTGTCTAGAAATGCTGATAGGAATCAGAGTCAGATTTTTCATAAACAAATGTCTTTGCATATATTATCTAATTTCTTCCAAGACTTGTTTTTTTAGACAAAAACACCTGGTAATGAGACATTGAGAACGTGTCAGTGTTTACACACCTGACCCATAGTCTCAAAATCAAGGCTTTCTGCTAGAGTATATGAAAACTTGACACCCAGGATCTTCTAACACTTTATATGAGCACCCAATTGGCCTAGATACAACCATTTTTTGTCATTGATACTATTATAAATTATTATTATTATTTATTCTCTTATATAATACATCCTGAATGCAGTTCCCACTCCGACTACTCCTCCAAGCCCCCTGTCACCTCCCCTCTTCCTCTGTTTCTATTCAGAAAAGATCAGACCTACCAGGGATATCAACTGAAAAGGACATGAGTTACAATAAGACTAGCCCTCATATCTGGGCTGAATGAGGCAACCCAGTAGGAAGACTTTAAGCACAGCATCTACAGATAGATGAGTGTAGAGACACTGTCTCAGCCTAGTGAATCTGCCTGCCTTGTTATTCTAGAGAAATGTTGGTAAGATGAGCTACAAAAAAAAAAATGTCAGCTTCATCTCATGTGCTCATAGTAGCATAAGGAAATGAGAACACAGTAGCCTTGAAGAGAAAAGCACACTGCCATTTCCAGCTAGAGCTTCTCTGATGATTCTCCACTTTCCAACCTTTGAAGTATAGTACATGCAAACAAATGTCCAGTGAGATAAGGTTTCTGTGTGTTGGAATGAAGGCTGCCTCTTGGCCTATTGGCATGTGTTGAGTTACACCAAATCCACAGTGCAAGTGTGTCAAATTCCTGTGTTCCAACTCACTAAGCCCAAATGCCTGGGGTGACAGCTTGTTGCTCCAGTGCTGACCATGAAAACTGTACCTTAATTACCAACCTACAAAATAAATTTACAATCAACTTCTGCCGTTATCCTATGCAGCTGTGCCTACTCATTCATTTGCCGATTACCACCTCTTCTATAGTCATGATGTCAAGACCAAATTCTCAGTGCATGAAATAGACATATAAATAATTAAATCAACCCCTTAGAGCTTTCCTAAGGCTTGTTGTTCATTTGACAGAGGGAGAGTGGTTGTTACTGTTATTGCTTTGTTATTGTTATTCCTTTGTGTGGGCAGATATGTCTTCAATTTTATTTTATTTTGGCTTGTTTTCCTTCCTGTGTCATGGTCACTGGATTTGAATCCAGGCTTTTGGGGTCTATCCACTTCATTCCTTCTCCAACTAAATCCCGTTACCTCTTAATCAGAGCCTCAGCATCATCAGCTGGAACATCTACGCTGATACCATCACCATCCCCCAGAGTTACTGCTGCTCACTCTCCAACCACTACAAATACTAGTCTCCCTTTCACTTACCATTATTCCCTTTCATTACCATCAACTTGCATTCAACTGCAAGTAAGCAGGGAACCAATGTAAAGTTTCAACTGGAGAAGAATTAAACTTTGTTCAAAACCCAAAATACCAGGCAACCAAGTCCAAGATTCTCTTGGCTCAAAAAAAAAAAAAAAAAAAAAAAAAAAAAAAAAAAAAAAAAAAAAAAAAAAAAACCAGCTAAAGCAGCTAAAGCAGATGTCTTACTGTAATAAAGCTTAAGTTGTCATAGCTATTGTCACTTAAGGCTCCTCTTTCCTTTCTCCTCTCTATCTTGTTCTCAGAGTACTTGCTAGTACAACTAAAAGATGAGGTTATCAGAGTTGCAACCTGAGAATTGATCCAATTCACACTTCAGCTCTTGTTTCCATGAGCGACCCAGAGCTATGGGGAAAAAAAAAACACATTATTTTGTTGTTCCATAAGGAAACATAACTCAGTTCGTTCCACCTCTCCAAAGACTTCCTGGGCTCAGTGTTCTCTGCTCTTGGGTCCATCAACATGATTACTTAAGAAGTGACTGCTTCTCAAATTCCTTTTAGTTCTAATGCTTCCTGAGGTCTTTGACTGTTTAATGGCTCTGATGAGATATGGCTAGGATATTTTTCACAGTTGTATGTAGTTGTGGTGCTTTAAAAAAAATAGCTGTCATTTCTGTAAAGCAATCATTTTAATAGCTTCTTTGTGCTTGGTTCCAAAGTTAATAAGAAGTGTGTAAAATTTCCATGGTAACCAATCTCAGAAAATCCCAGAGGTAGCTGCTGACTACTCTACTGAATCTTCCAAAGCTTTTACTACTTCCCTTATGGCATCTTCAAAGAAAGCAAGCAAAATACTGTTCTCCTACATTTGTGTTTATTCTTATTGCAAACATGACATAGCAGTAAAGCTTACTGTGTTTTCTGGAAATAATGAGCATTTTTCTTTGGCTGAAGTTCAATTCACAGATCAGACCATTAGACCTTCTAAAGTATACATTGGATGATTTTTATTTCACCAACAAGGTTGTATAGCCATCACCTATATCTAGTTTGCGATCACGTTCATTATCCTTAAAAAAGATACCCACTAGAAATCAATCCTCACTGCCTGTCACCCATCACCCCAACCCCCAACTGCCCCCACCCCACCTCCTGTCAACTTCTAACTGCTACTAATCTACTTTCTATTTGTATTTGCCTATTTTGGATATTCCATTTATATATCATACAACAGTGGTCTTTTGCAGTGGACTCTTTCTATTTCCCATTGATGTTCTCAAGACTCGCTCCTGTGTAGCATGCATCAATACTTCATGTACGATTTTACCAAATAATCTCCCTCTGTGTGGCTAGGCCATGTTTTGTTTTCCATTCATCAACAAGCTGATAAATGGTTGGGTTGGTTCCATCATTCTACTCATATGAATAATATTGCTCTGACACTCAAAGATATGGTTTGGATGGGATATGTTTTCATTTCTCTTGGGTACATAACCAGGAGCAGAATTGCTGAGTCATAGCGTAATGCTTTCTGACACGCTAAACAACTGTCAAATGACTTTAAAAACGACTGTGTCATTCTATATTTCTGCTAGCAGCACAGGAGCATGCTAATTTTTTTCCCATCTTGTCAACACTTCCTGTTATTGCTCATTTCAATTTTAGCTATCCTAGTGGTATCTTATAATAGCCTTGATTTGCATCACCCTAATGGCTAATGAAAACATCACATTCTTTACCAGATAACAAAATAACTAATTTCAATTTTTACACACTACATGCCAGGTGTTTCTTCTATCCTATGACATAGTTGTAATCATAACCCCATTCTATTTAAGTGATGGTTTAGCACAGACACAGTGAACTTTAGAACACGATGTAATGTTCCCAGGATCTAGGAAATCCACTATCAACACAGACTTTCTCAGTTCTTGAGCATATTTTGTTATGAAACATAAGAATCAGGAGGTCCCCATGGAAAAATAAGTTTTTGGTTTTACAAATTCTGATTATATTAGGAAATACACCAGAATCTAAGTTTATTCATATGATCATAGTAACTAGTTAAGCTATACAGCCCAGATATATACTTCTCAGATAGACCTGGGACTAAGTTACTAAAAATCAAAGGGGATGAGATAGACATAACATCTTCAAGGAACTATTAATTTGTCTTAGTTAGGGTTTCCATTGCTGAGAAGAGACACTATGACCAAGGCAGTACTAATAAGGAACAACATTTAATTGGGGATGGCTTACAGGTCCAGAAATTCAGTCTATTATCATCATGACAGGAAGCATGGCA